>NC_046156.1:188813320-188944756 GCF_011064425.1 Rattus rattus
AATGGCTTTATGAGTTTTTCATAGGCAAATGGATGGAACTGGAAAATATCATCCTAGGTGGGAAGTAAAAGCTCAATCACAGAAAAACACACATGGTATGCACTCATTGATAAGTGGCTATTAGCCCAAATGCTTGAAATACCCTAGATGCATAGAACACATGAAACTCAAGAAGGATTACCAAAATGCTGACCTTCACTCAGCTTCTTGAAAAGGGGACAAGAATACCCTTGGGGAGAGGAATAGGGAGGCAAAGTTTAGAACAGAGGTAGAAGGAACACCCATTCAGATCCTACCCAACATGTGGCCCATACATATACAGCCACCAAACTAGATAAGATTGATGAAACAAGAGCGTGCAGGCTGACAGGGAACGGATGTAGATCTCTCCCAAGAGACACAGCCAGAATCTCGAGTAAATACATAGACCAAATGGCATCATTAAATCATTGAACTGAAACAGGACGCTTTGAAGGAATCAGAGAAAAGCCTGAAAAGAGCTTGAAGGGGCTTGAGACCCCCATATGAACAACAATGCCAAGCAACCAGAGCTTCCAGGGGACTAAGCCACTGCAAAAGACTATACATGGGTGACCTGAGCTCCAACCTCATGAGTAGACAATGAATAGCCTAGAAGGCAGCACCAGTGGAAGGGGCAGCCCTTGGTCCTGCCAAGACTGAACCCCCAGTGAACGTGATTGTTGAGGGGATGGCCGTAATGGGGGGAGGATGGAGAGGGAAACACCCATATAGAAGGGGAGTGGGAGGAGTTAGGGGGATGTTGGCCTGGAAACCGGGAAAGGGAATAACAATCGAAATCTTATTACAAATACCAATTTAATAAAGATGAGAAAAAGAAAAAGAAACCCCATACACTGCCCTTTCTGTAAATATTGTATAGACCAATGAGACAAGGGGCCAAAGGCAGGCTGCACTCTGACTCTGTCTTCAGCTTAGCATTCGAGCAATATACCATATGGCTCCAACTGCTTCATTATTCCTTATGGCAGAATCTCTGTTCCCTCTCCCAGCAGAAGCTGGTCAGGTATGGAGCTTGGACTAAAGAAGAGAAAGTGACTGTACATTTATTTTTTACTTCCCCCCTGTTTTAATTTCCCCAAATATTTCACAATATTAATATTTCATTGCTCTCTTCTTTATACAGCAAATACATGACACAGTTGTACAGAAAAAAAAATGGTGATGTTTGATGGGCTGATTACTACCCATTGTGAGGTTCAAGGTTGTGACCATCAATACCTTATTGAATTTTAACGTGATGTGAAGTCATCTGTCCAATGTGCTAACATTTAATATAATGTATTAAAGAAACAAGGAAATTAAAAAATAACAACAACAAAAAAGCAATGACTTCATGAAATCCATAGGCAAATGGATGGAACTTGAAAATATCATCCTGAGTGAGGTTACTCAATCACAGAAAAACACACTTGGTATGCACTCATTGATAAGTGGATATTAGCTCAAATGCTCGAATTACCCAAGATGTAATCTACAGACCACAGTAAGCTCAAGAAAAAGGATGACCAAAATGCAGATGGTCCCACTCCTTAAAAGGGGGAAAATATTCATAGGAGGCGATATGGAAGCAAAGTTTAGAGCAGCGACTGAAGAAATGGCCATTCAGAGCCTGACACACATGTGGCCCATACATATACAGCCACCACAACTAGATAAGATTGATGAAGCTAAAAGCAAAACTAGATAAGATTGATGATGCATACGAAAGGGACTGGATATAGATCTCTCCCGAGAGACACATCAGAGCATGTCAGTACAGAGGTCAATGCTTGCAGCAAACCACCGAACTGAGAATAGGACCCCCCTTGGGGGGAATTAGAGAAAGTATTGAAAGAGTTGAAGGAAATTGCAAACCCATAACAACAACAATACCACCAACCAGAGCTTCCACAGACTAAACCACTACCGAAAGACTGTACCCAGGGCTCCAACTGCATATGTAGCAGAGAATAGCCTTGTTGGGGCACCAGTCGAAGGGAAAGCCCTTGGTCCTGCCAAGGTTGGACCCCCTCAGTGCAGGGGAATATGGGGGAGGGCAATAAGGGGGATGTATATGGGGAGTACCCGTATGGGGGAGGAGGAGGGGAGGGAATGGGGGCTTATGGACAGGAAACCGGGAAGAGGAATAACCTTTGAAATGTAAGTAAAGAAGTATATAATAAATAAAAGGTAGTACCCTAGCATTCATATTTGATATAGTGCTTAAAGTTGTAGCTAGAGACATTCAGAGGAGAAGGGAGGGAGAATGGGGAGGGATCTCTGTGTGGGGGAAAAAGGAGGGAGGGCAGTGTTTGGAGATGTAAAAATAAAGAAATATTAAGGGGTTGAGGATTTAGCTCAGTGGTAGAGCACTTGCCTAGTAAGCCCAAAGGCCCTAGGTTCGGTCCCCCAGCTCTGAGTGACAAAAATGACAAAAAGGGATATAAATAGGAAAGGAAAGGAAGTCGGGCAAAAATAACTTCATTTGCAGTTGATAAAATTCTACATGTATAAGAGACCGTAAAGACTCCACCAGAAAATTTCTAGAGCTGATAAACTCTTGCAGCAAAATGCTATGACATGAAAGTAATACACAAAAATCAGTAGCTTTCCTGTATACTGGTGGAAAAAGAAATTAAAGAAACAATGACATTCACAGTAGAAAGACACACAAATACACACACACACACACACACCACACACACACACACACACACACACACACACACCACACACACACACCACACACACACACACACACACACATACATATACACACAGCCTGGGAAGAAACATAACAAGGTAAGTGAAAAGATCTCATATAATGAAAACCTTAGAATAGTGAAGCTGAGAAAGACACTAAAAAATTGAAAGCACCCCTATGCTCATGATCAAAATGAATGCAAAAATTGTCATCCTACCAAGAGCAATCTATGATTCAATATTATCCCAATCAAAATTCTAGTAATGATTCTTCAGAGAAATGTAAGAATTCAAAAATTCATATCGAAGAACAATATGGTCTTGTGGGTAGATATGGGCTTTTTGTTTTGTTGTTTTTGTTTTAGGGGTTTCTGTTTTTCCTCTTCAGTTGAAAAGTTCCTTTGAGCATTTCCTGAAGAGTCAGTTTAATAGTCACAAGTTTAGTTTTCTTTTCTTTTGTTTGTTTGTTTAAATTATGACAGTCAGTTTTGCTGGGTATAGAAGTTTGATTACCAGTTCTGTCATTCAGAACTTGAAATACATATCCCAAGGCCTTCTGCCTTTTAAATTTTTTTAGTTCAGTAATCTGCTGTTATTCTGATGGACTCTACCTTTATAAGGATCAGTGTTTCTCTTTTTGCTCTTTTGTTTTCAACATACTTTCTTCTGCTCTGAGTATTTCAGATTTTCATTAAACTATGATGAGGAGTGGTTTCTTTTCAGTCTTGTCTGTTTGGTATCCTAAATGCCCGTTTACATATATATTTGTGTATGTATGTTTTCAGGGATGACTAGTTTTACATTTTCTTCCTGGGTAAGACTATCTCCATTCTCACATTCCTAGTTGCTCATAGTTGTCGGTAGTAACGGTCAAAGCTTCATTGGCCTTCCCATCTACTCTTTTAGCATGTTCAATGCTCTTGTCCTTGTTTAGCTCTTGTCATGTTGGACAGACTTTTATGACTTATAGATTTTTAGAATTCCTAGGAAATACATTATCACAGCAAACTCCATGATTTTCTGGCTCCACTGATCTTTCCACATCCTCTTTCTCTGACCCTTAGTGCAGGAGTTCTTTGTGGTGTATCCATTAGACTGGAAACAACTCTGCATTTTCATTGGCTGTGATTTTCTGCAATAGTGTTCTATTTAAAGAGAAATTTCCTCGATGATGGGTGAGGACTAAATTTACCCAAGGGTATAAGAACAAATAGTTAGAAGGTAGTTAGGGGTTATACACTAGTTTAGTAAAGTGGTGGTTGTGGGTTTCTTTTCAAGACACACATAGCCTTCAGTAGCTCTTGGGTTTCAGAGGTTTGGCGGTTAGGTTTCCAGAACCAGACATGAATTTCCCTTGTTGGTCATAAGTTCAACAAGAGCTGTTGGTTACACCTTAAGTATTCATTCCAGTACTGCATCCTTAGGGGTTATTGTAGCAAGGGTACTCAGAACTGGCTAGGATTATTGGTTGCTTTCTTCCTTTGGAAGCTTCATGACACCCTGAAGCTTCATGACATCTTTGACATTATAAAAAGTTAGTCCTCAGGGAGGAGACTTTCAGGTCAGTTCAGTTTCAGCTCATCATCTGTTTATTGTGTATTTACCTGGATATTTAAACATTCCATTCTGTGGAGAAGTTCCTCAAACCAAAAAGATAAAGATCTAAATAAATTTGGAAGTTTCTGAAACTAACTAGATTCCTGGACCCCTTTCTCAGAGTACTTGATTGCCTGCTGAGAGTCACTCTCCCAGACAAGTCAGGTTGCAAAAACTCTGGGGCCTGACTAGATAGCTGCCTGGATGAAGCGAAGACAGCCAAGCTGATTGGAAGCAGTTTCTACCAAATGATTGACGTACAAAGGACATTTTAATCCGGGTTGAGCTGCCTTCCAGGCTGTGCAGTGTTCCTGGCTTTTTTGTGAGTTGTCACCTGTGCTTTGGTGATGCAGTTGTCTTTGAGTCATTTCTGTCCTGGTAACTTGTCCTGTTGGAAAATTGTCCAAGAATGTAAGGGAATTCTGAACACTTGAGAGAACACTCAAGAAAACAAGAGTCTTGTAACTTTGGTTTCTTTAAAAACATGAATTATTCTAGGCTGTGTTTCATGGTCCTCTAGGATAATGGGTAAAAGTGAGTTTCTTTCAAATTCACCATTCCCATTGATTGTTGTTTTTATTCAATTATAATTCTTTAGGTTTGGGGATTTCCTGGTAGAGCACTTGCCTATGGCCGCTAAGGCCTAAGTTCGGTTCCCCAGCTCGAAAAAAAAAAAAAGAATTTTATATGTCTCCCTAGAATGACATGTTTTTTTGTTATGTGTGGCTTGTCTTGTGATTGTCTACAGTCAACTCATGAGAACTTTACCCATAAGGATTCTTTTAACCTTCAGATATAAAATTGACTGATGTTTAAATAAAGTTTAGCTATTACATGAAACTTTAGTCTGCCTCATTTTTATAAGCTCCATATTCCCAGGTCCTACCACCTCTAGACCAGTGACATCACCCATATTCCTGTGGGTAGTTCCAATAAAGTTAGAAACTTTTGTAGGCATCTGTACTTTTTTTTGTCATGCTCCTATCTGGGGTGAGTAGAGGTGTGCGTTGTGTCTCCCAGGAAAAGTCTTGTTACAACAGGGCCTGTGCCTGAGGCACAATGACCCTGTGCAATAGGGACTTATCTTCCAATTTAGGGGACAATCAAGAGAAATAGCAAAGCATATGATGTTTTAGGGAGGCTCTTGAAGAGTTTGACCAACAACTCAAAGAAGCTATCATGATGTTGGAGTTTTAGGACAGTCTTTGGCTCTTAGAGGAGCATTGTCAGTCCAATGATGAAAAATTCATTCAAACCATACTATATTTATACACAGACATATGCATTATAAGGTTTTGGGCGGTAGTAGATAGTCAATGGTGAGATTCTTCATGACTTTTTCAGATAGCCTTAGTGTTATTTTACTCTCTGCCTTCTTCATCTGTATTTATCTCCCTAGCTGCTAAACTAGAGATCCCCATTTTCTTATTTCCTCTAAATATATCAGTAGAACCCTGCTAGTCCCTTCCTATTGCTCCCAAACCCTTCTCCAGCAAAATGGTTCCTTTTTCACTTTCTTGGTTTCTGCAGTTACTCTAGGCTGTGTACTCACATCTGATGATTTAGAACTGGGAGCCTCAGATGAGGGAGAGAACATATGTTTGTCTTTTGGTAATCGTTTACCTCACAATAATATGATCTTCCTAGTTCCAACCTTTACCTACAAAGGTCATAATTTTCACTTTCTTTCTAAATAAATTTTATCTAATATTGCTGCCATATGTCATGCGTTTTGATTATATTTGCTCCCTACTCCTTCTAACTCCTCCCAGATCCACTCCCTTTCTCTTTATGCCTCCAACTTCCCTGTCCTCCCTTTTAAAATAATAACTCATCAAGTTCAATTTGTTCTGCCTATATATTCTAGGCATGAGGCTAGCCACTGAGTTTACTTGACTTATCAAGAGCCACACACTCTTAAAGAAAACTGACTTTTCATTCACCCAAAGCCATCGAAAATGGGATAGCTCCCCCTGTTAGGAAGCAGGGCTCAGTGAGCCTCCTCTCTCATCAAGCTAGAATGTTAACTCATTTAATATTGTAGAGCGTTTGTGCAAGGGCGAGCTACAGCTGCTATGAATTCCTTGAGCACAGTGGTCCTATCAGCGCCACGAGATCCAGCGCCTTTGCTCCTGTATCTCAAACAATCCTGTTATGCAGTCTTCCTGCTCCTCTCCCTGAGAAGGTCTTTAAACCTTAGTTAGGGCATTGTTAAAGAGATGTCCCGCTGTGGCTGAGCATTCCATGACACTTGTCTCTCTGTACTTTGACCAGTTGTGAGTTTCTGGTTTAACCATTGTTCACTGCACAATATATAGTGATAGAATTCTTTTTGAAAAACATTTCTATGCCTTTCAAATTAGGCACTTCTCCTTCTATGCCTATTATCTGTAGACTTTAGTCTTTTCATAATGTGATATGTATCTTAGAACTTATCCCTACCTTCTTATTATTTTATCTTTTGCTTGTTAGATTGTTCCAGTTTATGCGTAATTTTGTCTTTTAAGCTCAATATTCTGACTTTTGATCCAATTTGTTGGTGACAATTCCAACAGAAGCTATTTATTTGATTTTGTCATGTTTTTCATTCCCAGAATTTCAAAATGGCTTTTTGCTCTTCAGTGTTTGTCTTCGTTGAGTTCTTTTTTGATATCTTGCATGGCCCCTTATGTCATTCAGCTGTTTAAGTTCTCAACCAAGTTTATTTTGTTCTTTGCTCTCCTTGAACATATTCATGCTCATCATTTGAATTTGTTTTTGTCATTAACTCACTCTCATTAGATGCCATTACTGTAGAATTAGTAGAAATTTTGAAGAGTTATGTTGTTTGGGATCTTGTGCACCTTATGCTACTGTGCTTTCTGGATTTTTGGATCTAGTGTCATTTCTTTGTTTGGCTACTTTTTTTTTTATTATATTCTTTCAGTCAGAGTATTTTCAATGTTCAAAAAGGACTTGATGGTAAAATAGAATTTGTACTTCAGAAAATCGTTCCTCAGCTATTAGGCAGCTGATAGCTGCTAGAGGAGGAGAATCATTTTCTCTTTGAGGGTATATTTTTATGTGTTTCCCATGCTCCAGTGGATGGCCCCAATACTCATGTACATATGGGCAACACTAATTGAACTAAGGGTTATCCACTCTCTTAGTTGGTTACTATTGCTGTTATGAAACACCATGACCAAAGAAATTTGGAGAGGAAAGGGCATACTGGACTTATACTTCCACATGACTACACTATTATCCATCAGTGAAGGAAGTCAGACAGAGAATTCCAAACAGGGCAGGGACCTGGGGACAGGGGCTGATGCAGAGGCCATGGAGAGGTGCTGCTTACTGACTTGCTCATCATGAAGCACTCAGTCTGTTTTCTTATAGAACTCAGAATCCCCCACCAGCCCAAGGATGGCACCATCCACAATGGGCTGGAACTTCCTGCATCAGCCACTAATTAAGAAAATTTCCCTACAGGCTCACTTATAGTCCAACTTTTTATGAAGGCATTTTCTCGTTGAGATCCCTTCCTTTCAGATAACTCTAGCTTGGCTTCAAGTTGACAGCAAACTAGAAGCAGCATAACCCTTTACCAAACAGAAAGACATGAAGTTGGAAAAGGAGGTGTTGGAGAGTAAGAGAGGGGTGTTGCACTGCGGTGCAAATGGGGTGAATATATGAACATATTTAATTGTCCAACTGTATGGGAATTCTCAATGAGTAAAATAAAAAAAAAATAGAAGTCCTGGGCTCGAATATAGCTCAAAAATTAAAACACTACCTTCTTCAGAGGACCTGAATTAGGTTCCCAGCCCCCATATCAGGCTACTCACACTCCTTATCACTCAAAACTCCAGGAGATCTGACATATTATTTTTGACTTCTGAGCACATTTCATACATGTGGCATATTACAACACTATAGCATGTGTGTGTGTGTGTGTGTATATGTGTGTGTGTGTGTGAGTAGTGTGTTTTTAAAAAAGAACTCTGCTTATGTAAGCATATGTATATGGTAATATATATAATATTTTATGATAACAATACAAATAATGTAATATAATATTTTTTATATAAATATTTTAAAGACATAGTTCCTCCGTGACAACAGGCTCAAAATGCCTGGTATAAACTTTATATTATTCCTCGAGTAAGAATGTAACTCCTGAGAACAATAGCCCCTTGTCATTACCCCCATGTAGCTGTCATGTTAACTAACTAATGACAGTGACCCATTTGACTTCAGTAAAATGAGGATAAAACATCCAAGGACAATTTTTTTTAATAATATTAGGAGGAGATAGAAGTAGAATGGATAAAAATAATGATTAAATATTAAATCAATTTTAAAAATAAAAAAAAAACATGAGGGAAAGTTAGGATACAGTTAGAATCCACACAGGATTTTAGAGATTATTAAAAAATTGAAAGGTGTCTTAGGACCTCTATCTACCCCAGAACTAAGGGTGTCCCACAGCCTCAGACCCAAAACCTGCATGGAGAGAGCTGGTCTCCAGGAGTATTCTCATTCCTAAGTCCACAGGTGAGACCCAACTTTCACTCCACTAACTGTCCTAAGAGGGACCCGCCACAGGCCCACAGGGCACAGGAACCCCACAGCCTGGATCGGGTTCTTCAGGTTCCATATGCCCCAGAGTTAAGGCTGTCCCACAGCTCTCTCCATACCCAAAGCATAGCCAGAGAGAGTTGATCTCCAGGAGTGCTCTCACTCCCTAAGATCACAGCTCACAGCCCCACAGGAGGGACAAGCTCCAGTCACAACAGCAAGACCAGCTAACATCAGAGAAAACCAGAAGGCATGAGGCAAGCACAAGAACCTAAGCAATAGAAACCAAGACACCGACATCATCAGAACCTCAGTTCTCCCACCACAGCAAGTTCTGGATACCCTAAGACACCAGAAAAACAAGATTTGGATTTAAAATCATATCTCATGACAATGATAGAGGGACTTTTAAGAAGGACACAAATAACTCCCTTTAAAAAGAAATACAGGACAACACAGGTAAACAAGTAGAAGTTCTTAAAGAAGAAACACAAAAAATACCTTAAAGAATTACAGGAAAACACAACCAAACAGGTGAAAAAAATTGAACAAAACCATCCAGGATCTAAAAATGGAAATAGAAACAAGAAAAGAAAGCACAAAGGGAGACAACACTGGAGATGAAAACCTGGGAAGAGATCAGAGTCATAGAACACAAGTATCACCAACAGAATACAAAAGATTGTAGAGAGAATCTCCAGGGCAGAAGATTCCATAGAAAACATTGACAATAATAGTCAAAAAAAACCGCAAAGAGCAAAAAAGCTCCTAACCCAAAACATCAGGGAACCCAAGACACAATGAGAAGTCCAAACCCTAAGCATAATGGGCATAGAGGAGCAAAGATTCACAAACTTAAAGGGCCAGTAAATATCTTCAACAAAAGTTTAGAAGAAAACCCCAACCTAAAGAAAGAGATGCCCATAAACATACAAAAGCCTTCAGAACTCTAAATAGATTGACCAGAAGAGAAATTCCTCCGTCACATAATAGTCAAAACAATAAACACACAAAACAAAGAAAGAATATTAAAAGCAGTAAGGAAAAAGGTCAGTAACATAAAAGGCAGACCTATCAGAATCACACCAGACTTCTCACCAGAGACTATGAAAGCTAGAAGATCCTGGACAGATGTCATACAGACCTAAGAGAAACACAAATGCCAGCCCAGGTTTACTGTATCCAGCAAAAACCTCAATTAGCATAGATGGAGACACCAAGATATTCCATGACAAAACCAAATTAACACAGTATCTTTCTACAAATCCAGTCCTACAAAAAGATAATAGATGGAAAACTCCCAAAAAAGGAGAGAAACTACATGTAGAAAAAGGCAAGAGAGCAACCTTCTTGCAACAAAACCCAAAAAGAAGAAGGCACTAAACATAATTCCACCCTCTAACAAGAAAAAAATGACAGGAAACAACAATTACTATTCCATATGCTTTCTTTTTACCATCATTGGACTCAATTACCCTAACAACAAGACATAGACTAACAGACTGAATATGTAAAGAGGACCCAGCATTTTGCTGCATACCGAAATACCTCACTGACAAAGACGAGACCACTATCTCAGAGTAAAAGGCTGGAAAAATTTTCCAAGCAAATGGTCAGAAGAAACAAGCTGGACTAACTAACCATCCTAATATCAAATAAAATGGACTTTCAATCAAAAGTTATCAAAAAAACCAAGAAAGGACACTTATATCATCAAAGGAAAAATCTATCCAGATGAACTTTCATTCTGAACATCTATGCTCCAACCACAAGGCACTCCCACATTCATAAAAAAAGAAACTTACCAAAGCTCAAAGCACACATTGCACCCATGGGTCAATAGTGGGAGATTTCAACACCACACTCCTCATTGGTGGACAGATCATGGAAACAGAAATTAAACAGAGACAGAGACAATTAAGAGAAGTCATGAACCAAATGGACTTAACAGATATTGAACATTCCATCCAGACACCTTCATCTCAGCACCTCATGGCACCTTCTCCAAAATTGACCATATAATCAGTTACAAAACAGGCCTCAGCAGGTACAAGAAGATTGATATAATCCAATGTATCCTATCAGATCACCATGAACTAAGACTCATCTTTGATAACAGCAAAAGTGACAGAAAGCCCGCATACACATGAAAGCTGAACAATGCTCTACTCAGTGATAACTTGGTCAAGGAACAGATAAAGAAATTAAAAACTTTTTAGAATTTAATGGAAACGAGGGCACAACATACCAACACTCATGGGACACAATGAAAACAGTGCTAAGCGGAAAACTCATAGCTCTGAGTGCCTCCAAAAAGAAACTGGAGAGAGCATACAGTAATCAATGGAATACAATTGAAGACCCAGAAATGAACCCACACAACTATGGTCACTTGACTTTTGACAAAGGAAAAAAAGACAGCATTTTCAACAAATGGTGCTGGTTCAACTAGAGGGCAGCAATTGGAAGAATGCAAATTGACCCATTCTTATCTCCTTGTACACAGCTCAAGTCAAAGCGGATGAAGGACCTCCACATAAAACCAGATACACTCAAACTAATAGAAGAGAAAGGTGGGGAAGAGCCTCAAAACACAGGCACAGGGGAAAAGACATTATCCCTGTTTGCTTTCTGTTTCTGTGATAAACATGGCTAAAAGCAACCCGGAGAGGAAAGGGCTTACTTCATCTCACAGCTTGTATGTGACCCATCATTCGGAAGTCATGGCAGGGGTTCAAGGCAGGAACTAAAGCAGAGAACATGGAAAACCCTGCTCACTGGGTTTGCTCCCAAGCTCTTTTTTCAGCTGTCTTTCCTTTATCTCTCAGGACCCCCTGCCCAAGGGTAGCACCACCCACAGCAATTCTAAGAAAATACCTCACAGATATATGGAGCAACTCTGGCCAATCTGATGGAAGCATTTTCTAAATCGAGGTTCCCATTTCCAGACATGTCTAGGATTATAGTGAGTTAACAACTAATCAGCACAGACATTCTCAAAGGACTCTAGCTATAAAATATTTTCTGGGAAAAGCAAGCTGAATAATAAAATCTGCCCTCGGAATACCGCTCTCCAGGAATGTGACCAGAGTGGCAGCTGAAAGAAATTCTTAAGTATCTTCATGGTTCCTCTAGAAATTGTCTTCATGTGCAATACCTGTATACTCTTGTACTCTTGTAATAGGGCTTATGCACATCGTGTACTTGAGAAGACTTTCATGTGCTGACACTTGTATGCAACAAACATTCTGATTTCTCCCATATGGATAGGTTTCACTAATTTATTTCTTTTTTCTATTCTCTCTCTCTCTCTCTCTCTCTCTCTCTCTCTCTCTCTCTCTCTCTCTCTTTTCTTGCTTACTTGCTGGTTCATTTTATCTTCCTTGCACTTTATTTCAACTGCCTAGGGAATGATGTCACACATGGTGGACTGAACATTCTCACATTGACTCACTACAGTCTTTACGATGCATACACACATCTCCATAGGCCAGCGATGGCGATATCTCGCAATGAGATTCTTTTCCCCCGGAGATTCACAGGTTCTGTCAAGTGATAAAATTCATCATAGTTTCTCTCTTAGTTGGACCCTTGCCACCCATTATGAGAACATGGGTGAGAATTTGACAGTGAGATGGGAGAGACACAAGGATGAACAGGGAATTGATGTAGTCGATAACTTCCTGCACTGGTCCTATCCAGCCTTTTACATGTGACATTTCTTGTTCTTACTATCCACTCTGCTATCTTACCAGCTTTTCATTCCCAAGAAACACCATGTGCTTCATCATGCTGAGACATATCTGCCAAGGGCTACAATCTTCAAAAACAGTCAGCTTTCAGAGATTCCCATCTTGGGGTAGTAGCTGGAATCCATCAGCATACACATTGACAAGCTGCAAAGCACCATTGCCTTTGTTTTCATCCTTGTAATCTGGGTTGGCTACGGAGAAGAAATGCAGCCTTCACCTCTTCTTTCAGCATCCTGTGCTTTAGCATTGCTGCATTGTCTGCTTATTTTCATAGACTAGTTGTTGGCATAGACTCAGTGGTAACTTTCTGGGAAGAAATGCAATCAAATTTTCTCTAACGACAATTGAGTACAGGATATTTTTCTTGGAATCTTGCTCCTGTAGTATTCTTTTATTGTTGGATTCTCTTATTTAACTTCTCTTTAACCAAGTGAGTTCTAATCACATCCTTACTCTCCAGCAATTTCATTGCATTAGTTTGGAGGTAACAGCTGGGACAGGCACTCTAGTTGTTCAGGACCCACATGAAAGCCATGGCTGCATATCTGCTACATATGTGTGGAGATGCCTAGGTCAAGCACGTGTATTTTCTTTTGTTGGTGGTTCAGACTCTGAGAGCCCCAAAGGTCTAGGTTAGTTGAGTTCTGTTGATCTGTGGAGTTCCACTTAACCCCTTACAGGGCCACAATCCTTCCTTCTATTGGTCTGTAAGAGTCAAGCTCCATTCACTGTTTGGATGTGGGTGTCTATAACTCTGTCTCTGTCAGCTGCTGGGTGGAGCCTCTCAGAGGACAGACTATATTAGACTCCTGCTCTGCATAACAGAATATTATTAAATAGTGCTCGAGGGATTGGTGCTTGCCCATGGGATGGGTCTTAAGTTGGGGCCGGTTAGTGGTTGGCCATTCTCTCAGTCTCTGTTCCACCTCCTGCATTTACTTTTAAGACAAGGATAAATTTTGCGTTGAATAATGTTTTCGTGGGTGGGTTGGTGTCTCTCTGGGAGTTCCACACTGGGAGGTGGTTTTCGTTGGGTTCCATAGCCACCCACAATTATGAATCACCAGCTAGGATATCCTCCTTTGTGCTGGTCTCACCATCATCAGGAGATAGCTACCCTTCACCCGTCAGTTTGCAGATTTCCATTAATTTTTCATGGTGCATCTAGATATCTCTTCTGTTCTTCCCACACCTGATACTGAAACTCCTCCTCCCTCGTTTACTTCTCCCTCCATCCCACCTCTCATGACTGTTTTATTTCCCCTTCTATGTAGAGGTAGCAGCCTCACTTGTGCCTTCCTTCTTGTTTAGCTTCTTTGGGTCTGTGGAGTATAGCATGGTACGTATTCTATGGCTAATATCCACTTATAAGTAACTACATACATACCATGTCCTTTTGGACTGGGTTACCTCACTGCAGGATGGTATTTCTCAAGTTTCCACTCCATTTGCCTAGCGAAAATTCATGATGACTTTGTTTTAATAGCTGAATAGTATTCCATTGTGTAAATTACCACATTTCTTTTATCATTCTTCATGTTGAGAACATCTAGGTTTGTTTCCGTTTGATATTACAGAAACTCACAGAGCTGAGCAGTGTGTGTGGGATGTTGGAGCATCTTTTGGGTATGTGCCTAAGGTGTGGAAATACTGCTGGATCTTCGATGAGAAACTATTCCCAATTTTCTGAGAAACCAGCTAATTGAATTTTCCAACAATGGTTGTAGAGATTTGCCTCCTATCAGCAATAGGCGTTCCCCTTGCTCCCATCCTCATCAGTGGCTTGTCACTATCTCCCAGCTTTTGATCTTAGCCATTCTGATGGGTGAGATGGAATGTCAGAGTTGTTTTGATTTGTGTCTTCCCAATGACTCAGGACTTTGGAGCATCTCTTGCCAGAGTGCATGTAGGCTGTTGATATTCCTCATCGAGAATCCTCTGCTTCACTCTAGCATCATAAGCACATTTTAAATTTGGGTTAGTTTGGATTATTGTGTCTAACTGATTCTTTAGTAAAATTTGAGTATTATGCCCTCTGTCAGATGTATGGTTGGTGAGATCCTTTCCCAATCTAGCAAGGCTGACATCTTGACTGATTGATGGTGTTCTTTTGCCTTGCAGAAGCTTTGCACGGTTTCCTTGAGAGTCAGTTTGATCAATTGATTAGTCTTAGAGCCTTGAGACACCATTTGTTCGTTCTGTTTGGAGAATTGTCTCACAGGCCAATGCGTTCAAAGGTCATTTCCCACTTTCTATTCCGTGAGATTTAGTGTATCTTGTTTTTATGTTAAGGTCATCCCACTTGGACTGAGTTTTATACATGGTGATGATGTGAATCTTCTACATGTGGGCATCTAAGTGAGGCATCATTTGTTGAAGATACATGCTCTTTTTCCATTATGTGGTTTTGTGACTTCTTCTGTATAGGCTCAAATCAAAGTGATTCTATGGATCCTATTTCTGGGGTCTGTCAATTCAGACTCCAGGTGATCAATGTATCTGTCGAGACTGATACCATGACAGGATTTTATCACTGTTGTGTCTGTTGTATAAGCTTTTGGTCCAGGGATGATGTTTCTTCCTGAAGTTCTTTTACTATTCAAGGATTGTGTTGGCTTCATCCTACGATAGTTTACTATATAGTGAAATTGTGCTTTTCCATTTCTGTAAGAGTGTGTGCCAAATTTTGAGTGGGATTGCACTGACTCAAACTGTAGTGTTTTGAAGGTAAGATAGCCATTTTCATATATAGTAATCCTACCCTATCCATGAGCATGGGAGATTTTTCCATCTTCTGATATCTTCTTCAATTTCTTTCTTCATGCACTTGAAGTTCTTGTCCTCTACAGATCTCTTTCACTTGCTTGGTTTGAATCACACCAGGATATATATATTATTCATAGCTATTCAATGTTCATAAGAGAAATTGGTCTGAAATTCTCTTCCTTTGTTGAGTCCTTGTGTGGTTGAGGTATCAGGGTGACTGTGGCCTTCACAGAATAAGTTTGGCAGTGTTCATTCTGTTTCTGTTTTGTGGAACAGTTTGAGGAGTATTGGTGTTAGCTCTTCTTTGAAAATCTGTTAGAATACTTCTGGCCTTGGACATTTTTTTCGGGGAGGGGGGGCGTTGGAAACTTTTAATGACTGCTTCTATTTCCTTAGGGATATAGGGCTGTTTAAATAGTTTACCTTTTCTTGATTTAACTTTGGTAAGTAGTATTTGTCTAGAAAACCATCCACTTCATTTAGATTATCCAATTTTATAGAGTACAGACTTTTGAAGTTAGACTTAATGATTCTTTGAATTTCCTCAGTGTCTATATTATGTCTCCTTTTTCATTTCTGTTTTTGTTTTTTTGGATACTGTCTCTCTGTCTTCTGTTTGGGTTGGGTAAGGGTTTGTTTATCTAGTTGATTTTCTCAAAGAACAAGCTCTTGGTTTTGTTGATTCTTTGTTTCTAGTTGATTGTTTTCAGCCTTGATTTTGATCATTTCCTGCCTCCTAGTCCTTTTTGGTATGTTTGCTTCTTCTTTTTTTTTCCCGAAAGTTTTCAAGTATACTTTTAAAGTGCTTACACTTTCTAATTTCTTTATGAAGGCACTTAGTGCTATGAACTTTCCTCTTAGCATTGTTTTCATTGTGTCCTATACATCTGTGTATGTTGGGTCTTCACTTTCATTGAATTATAGAATTTTTAATTTCTTTTTTAAAATTTCTTCCCTGACCCAGAAATCATTGAATAGAGTTCTTCAGTTTCCATGAGTGTGTAGGCTTTCTGGTGTTTCTGTTGTTGAAGTCAAGCTTTAATCTATAGTAGTCTGATAAGATGCAAGGCATTATTCAATTTTCTTGTATCCGTTGAGGCTTGCTTTGTGACAGACTATATGGTCAATTTTGGAGAAGAATCGATGAGGAGCTAGGAAGAAGGCATATTCTTTTGTGTTTGGGTGAAATATTCTGTAGATGTCTGTTAGGTCCATTTGATTCATAATGTCTGTTAGTTTTATTATTTCTCTGTTTAGTTTTTGTCTGCATGACCTGTCACTTGGTGAAAGTGTGGTGATGAATTCTCCCACTATTAATGTTCAATGTGCAATTTAAACTTTAGCAATGTTTCTTTTACAAATGTGGGGTGTCCTTGTGTTTGGACATAGATGTTCAGTATTGAGATTTCATATTGGTAAGTTTTCCTTGATGAATATCAAGTGTCCTTCCCTGTCTCTTGATTAATTTTGGTTGAAAGTCAATTTTGTTACATATTAGAATATGTACTCCAGCTTGTTTCTTGGGTCCATTTTCTTGGAAAAAAATTTTCCAGCCCTCTATTCTCTTTATTTATGAAGTTTATTTCTTATATACAGCAGAAAGATGGATCCTATTTTTGCGTCCATTCTGTTGCCTGTGTCTTTTTATTGTGGAACTGAGTCCATTGATGTTGAGAGATATTAATGACCAGTGATTGTTAATTTCTGTTATTTTGATTTTGGTGGTATTAGTGTGTGTGTGTGTGTGTGTGTGTGTGTGTGTGTGTGTGTGTGTGTGTTTGTGTGGTTCACTGGCTTTTGCTGGTATGAAATTACTTATTTCTTGCATTTTCTTGGATATAGTTATCTTCTTGGGTTGGAGTTTTCCTTCTAGTAATTTCTGTAGGGCTGGATTTGTGGATAGATATTGTTTAAATTTGTATGTGTCTTGAAATATCTTGTTTGTTTATCTCTGGTGATTGAGAGTTTTGCTGGATAAACTAGTCTAGATTTGGCCTCTGTAGTTTATTACAAGTTGCAAGATATCTGTCCAGGCCCTTGAAACTTTTAGAGTATCTATTGAGAAGTCAGGTGTAATCCTGAAAGTCTGCTTTTGTATGTTACCTGGCCTTTCCCCTTGCTGCTATTAATATTATTTCTTTGTTCTGTAGATTATGTGTTTTGATTATTATGTATTGGGACAATTTTCTTTTTTGGTCCAGTCTAATTTGTGTTTTATAAGTTTCTTCTATGCTCGTGGCGTCTTCTTTCTTAGATTGGAAAAAGTTTTCTTCTCCCTGATTTTGTTGAGAATATCCCAGATTTCCTGGATGTTTTGTGCAGGAATTTTTTAGATTTAATATTTTCTTTGAGTGATGTATCAATTTCTTCTATGTATCTTCTGTGACTGAGATTCTCTCTTCTGTCTCCTGTATTCTGTTCGTGATACTTGCATCTGTTGTTCCTGTTCTCTTCCCTAGATTTTTCATCTCCAGGATTCCCTCAGTCTGTATTTTTCTTTATTACTTCTTCTACTTTCAGGTTTTGTATGATTTTATTTCCTTCACCCACTTAATTGTATTTTCCTGTATGTCTTTAAGGAATTTTTTCTTTCCTCTTTAAAAGCTTCTATCACATTTATGAGATTGTATTTAAGATCATTTTCTTTGTGTGATTCAGTTGTTTTAGGATATCAGGGGATTGCTGTCATAGGGTATCTGTACTTTGGAGGTGTCATATTGACCTGGCTTTTGTTGATTGTGTTCTTTCAAGGGTCTTTAGCCATCTGGATGGTTTTGGTCCCTGGATGTTTTTCTTGTAATAGGTATTGGGAGGTGTGTGAACCTCGATGGTCCTGGTATAGCAGGCCTCTGATGGATATCCTTGGCCTGTATGTTTCCTGACCTGCAAGTCTGTATGGTTCTAGAGCTGTAGGTTTGATAAAGGTGGGTGGAGAGGTGGTGGGAGGATGGAGGTCCCCCTGGGATAGCAGGCTGCTCATGCAGCTTGGCTTGGCCCAGAGGGCTCAGAGAGCAGGGAAGATGGACTGGAGAAGGGAAGCTTGCCTGTATGGTTTAGGAGTCACAGGTCTGTTTTCTACATTTTAAGTCCTGCTTCTTCTTTTTATCCCTTTTGCTCCTACTTTTTTTTTTTTCACAGAAGAGCTCACTATGTAGTTCTGGATGTTCTGGAATGTACTATATACTGTATAGCCAAAGCTAACCCCAAATTTGCAATGGGTATCCTGCTTCACCCCCTCAAGTGCTGGTATTACAGGTGTGAGCCATCTACTTGTGTTGATAAACAATTTTATTAAAATATTTATCTCTTATTGTTTTTTACCCCAAGCAGTCAAAAGGAACCATGTAATTCCTTAAGACACTTTGCTTGGAAATAACTTCAGCTAGTTGTAGAAAGACTAGTAGAATGATGGTTACTTGTTGGTAGGGGGTCATGGGTCGGGAGACATTTAGGGAGAGAGTATGAGATTTCAGTTATTTCAGTTAGTGAGGGAGAGATCTCCAGATCTAATAGGAAGTAGTTCAAGAGATTAGTGGTGGTCATCTAAAAGTCAAGTCCATGAGAACCTGAAGCAGGAGGGTCTGCCTACATAGTGAATCCTGGCTTCACTGACATTACCCTACAATATAGTTCAAGAACTCTGTTGTATAACATGATGACTTTTGTTAACAGTAATGCATAATTCAGGATTACTAAACAAATATATTTTAAAAGTATGCTCGCTATAAAAGATATATATGTTAGGTAATGCATAGTGTAGCAACTCTCAACCTATGGGTCACGACCCCTTTGAATGACCCTTTCACAGGGGTCACTAAGACCATCAGAAAAGAAAGATATTTATTTACATTATGATTCATAATAGTAGCAAAATTACAGTTATGAAATAGCAATGAAAATAATCTTATGGTTGTTGATTCTCAAAACATGAGGGACTATATTAAGTGGTTCCAGCATTAGGAAGATTGAGAATCACTGATATATAGGTTTTTCTGAGAGGTGAGGTGGATGGAAGCTTTTGTTGTTACTTTGTTGTTTTCTTTCTTATAGTGCTGGAGATCAAACCCATAGCTTTGACTATATTAAGAAAGTGCTCTGCTGCCGAAGGGGTTTGCAACTCCACAGGAAGAACAATATCAACCAACCAAACCCCACCAGAGCTCCCAGGGACTAAACTGACAACCAATGAGTACACATGGAGGGACCCATGACTCCAGCCACATATGTAGCAGAGGATGGCATTGTTCAACATCAGTGGGAGGAAAAGCCCTTGGCCCTGTCAAGGGTTGTGTCCCAAATGTAGGGCACTGACAGGGCGTTGAGTTTGGAGTGGGTGTGTATGAAAGGAAACAACTTCATAGAAGCAGGGGGAGGGGAAGGGGTTATGGAAGAGGGGGGAAAGGGGATAACATTTGAAATGTAAATACATAAAATTTCAAAGAAAAATAAAATTAAAAAAAAAAAACAACATGCTCTACCACCAGGGAAAGCCCTAACTCTACCACCTCTAGCCCAGGTAATGTTTATGTTAAGTACTCAATTTAGTTATTCCATAAAGTATACACACCTCTTTTGAGACAGGAACTCTCTGTGTATCTGTGGCTTCTTGGACTTCACTCTGTAGACAAGACTGGCCTAGAACTCAGAGATCTGCCTGCCTCTGCCTCACATGTGCTGGAACTAAAGATGCTCACCACCACCACACCACAAAGCACACATATTTTAAAGCATTGTACTAGGCACTATGAACATATTGCTATTTATTTGTCAGTTTTTAAAATTAATAGGAGGTTCAATATCAGTGGCATGGCTTAATGGGTACACTTGCTGCCAACCCCAACCCCTGAAATCAGTCCCTGGGACTCACATGGTAGAAAGAGAGAGAGAACTGGCTCTGTAAGGCTCTCAGTGAGTCTTTACTACCAGGAGACCCCCCAACTGAGACACGAGAACTGAGTTCAATGCAAACATAAGTGGTTTATTTTTACTGCGCATCTGGTTGACCCTCAATCAGCCCCTCGTGGCGAGTGACTAGAAGGAGACCCCAAATGGCTATAACAAGCAGTTTTATACTTTTTAGGGGTGCAGGTTACATCAGCAAGGTTACAGTTTAAACTTTGGCTAAGCATATTGACTTTTGAATCTATTGGCTAGCAAGCATATCACATGCATTTGAACTCTATCTGGGACCAAAGGGTCAGGTGACTATCAGTTAGTACATTCTGTGATTTTTCAAGAATGTCCCTGCTCCTCTAGGGATCTGTGGGTGGAGAATGGAACTTGGCCTAGCCTTGACCTGAGGCTCTGGGAAGCTGGTACTTGGCCTAAACTTGACCTGAGGTGGTTGGTGTAAGGCTGGCGAAAACACCTAGGTTGCTTCAGCTCCTGAATGTTGTCCTCTGATGTTCCAACTTGTGCAAAGTCACATATGTACAACATGCATGTGGAACTCATAAACACAACAAGTACACACAGCACAGCGCGCAGCACACACACACACACGCACACACACACACACACACACTCATATATATACACAGATAAATGTAGATTAGGGTTGGGGATTTAGCTCAGTGGTAGAACGCTTGCCTAGGAAGCGCAATGCCCTGGGTTCGGTCCCCAGCTCAGAAAAAGAAAAAGAGATTAAAATGTATAACTTCAGCTAAATATACAATTTCTTTGTTCACAAATTATACAGGAGAAGATCTCACTTGTAAGAGTTCTTGCCAGAAACATTGATCATGACTCGATGCTTCAAAATAAAAACTTTGATCACATATGTACTTTTTAAAATCTACTGCCTTGGAGCTCTTATGAACCTATGTATACAATGTACAACTTACATAGCCCATACTCCAAGGGATACTGCAGTTTGAAACATTGGACAGAGCTGAAGCCAGTAACCAAGAGCACTGGACACACTTGAGAGACAGAGGTAAGAACCTTCTGCTCCAAGGAACCTGCCTGCAGGCCCTAGACACACAAACCCAGTAGCAGTCTGGGACAGGAAACTTTGGGTTTCTGCCTGCCTCTGGAGTTGAACAGTCCCACAGCCTCTGTACCCAAATCCCACGGGGTAGAGGGCTGGACTCCAGAAGTGCAGACATTCCTGAGAATTCAGGGGAAACCTCCACTTCTGCTCACATTCCTGGCCCAAGAAGAACTGAAGTCTAGGTGCCCTCTGGGCATAGTAAGCTAGGAGCAGTCTGGGGCAGGACCCTTCCAGTTTCTGCCTGCTTCCAGAGTTGGAAACTAGTCGCCAGGAGCACTGACACACCTAGAGCAGAGGGAAGAGACATAGATAAAAACCAACTGTTCTGATCCAAGGGAACCCCGCTGCAGTCCTCAGGAGACAAACCCAGGACAGTCTGGGAAAGGAACCTTCAGGTTTCCGCCTGCATCTGGAGCTGAACTGGTCCCACAGCTCTCTGTATACAGATAGGCTGTGAGAAAACAGGTCTACAAGAGTGCTGACACACTGGCTTGCCAAAGGGACAAGCCACTATCAGACACAGCAACACAAGCTAACACCAGAGACAACCTGATGGTGAGAGGCAAGCACGGGAAACTAAGCCACAGAAACCAAGAATACTTGGTATCATCAGAGCCCAGTTCTCCCACCAGAGCAAATACTGGATAGTCAAGCACACCAGAAAAGCAAGATTTGGATTTAAAATCACATCTTATGATGATGATAGAGGACTTTAAGAAGTATATAAATAACTCTCTTAAAGAAATACAGGACAACACAGGTAAACAAGTAAAAACCCTTAAAAGGAAACACAAAAACTCCTTAAATAATTACAGGAAAATACAATGAAACAGGGGAAGATATTGAACAAAATCATCCAGGATCTAAAAATGGAAATGGAAACAATAAAAGAAGCACATAGGGAGACAACACTGGAGATAGAAAACCTAGGAAAGAGATCAGGAGACACAGGCACAAGCATCACTAACAGAATACAAGAGATGGAAGAGAGAATCTCAGGGCAGAGGATACCTTAGAAAACATTGACACAACCATCAAAGAAAATGTAAAACACAAAAAGTTCCTAAACCAAAACATCCAGGAAATCTAGGACAAAATGAGAAGGTGAAACCTAAAAATAATAGGTATAGAAAAGAGCAAAGGCTCCCAACTAAAAGGGCCAGTAAATATCTTCGACAAAAGTTTAGAAGAAAACTTCCCTAACCTAAAGAAGAGGTGCCCATAAAAATGTAAGAAGCCTACAGAACTCCAAATAGATTGAACCAGAAAAGAAAATTCTCCTGTCACATAATAGTCAAAACACTAAATACACAAAACAAAGAAAGAATATTAAAAGCAGTAAGGAACAAAGGTCAAGTAACATATAAAGGTAGACCTATCAGAATTACACCAGACTTCTCACTGTAGTGAGCCATATTGGATTTGGGCCTGGCCGCTTTGTAACTGTATGGCCACAGTTAAGATTACTACCATAAAGTCATGGGATTGTTGGACAGAGGCCTCTCCCATGTATTTACGGCACAGGAAGAAAAGACCAAGTAGTAAACACCCGGTGTCTCCACTGTATGACCTTTGCTGAGCCCGGCTGATGCATGTGGAACTGACACACCTGGACCACACCTGGGTGGTGGTCAATTTACTTCTGCCTTTTGCTTCCTCAGCCTTTATCCTTGAGATTTAGGCTGGTCTTCTCGGATTTTTCCCTAATTAATTCAGGTCTTGTAGTCGGTCTTTTGTCACAGAAGTCATGAGCCAGGTAGTCACAAGCCAGGGTTTCCCACTGTGCTTCCCAGATATTTTCTACCTGGAGACTTGGGTATATAAGTGCTGAATAAAGCTACAGGAGTCTCTTCTTCTGCTCTCTCTCTCTCTCTCTCTCTCTCTTCCCCTCTTCCTCTCTTCCTCTCCTGGCTTGACACGATAACCTGTATATGTGTGTGTGTGTGTGTGTGTGTGTGTGTGTGTGTGTGTGTGTGTGTGTGTGTTTTCTTTCATCCCACAGGCTTTCTCCCAATTCTCCGTACCATGTCGGTGCAGGCGCCGACATATCACCATGAACTATGAAGCTAGAAGATCCTGGGCAGATGTCATATGAGACCCAAGAGAACACAAATGCCAACCAAGGCTACTATATCCAGCAAAAATTATCAATGAAAAGAGATGGAGAAATCAAGATATCCCATGACAAAACCAAATTGATGCTATATATTTCCATATATCCAGCCTACAAAGGATAATAGATGGAAAACTTGAACACAAGGAGGGAGACTACACCCTAGAAAAAGCAAGAAAATAATCTTCTTGCAACAAACCAAAAAAAGAGAGCCACACAAACATAATTTCCTCTAACAACAAAAATAACAGAAGCAGCAATCACTTTTCATTAATACCTCTTAACATCAATGGACTCAATTACTCAATAAAAAGACACAGACTAACAGACTGGATACGTAAAGAAGACCCAGCATTTTGCTGCATACAGAAACATACTGCTAGTAACAAAGACAGATACTTTTCCAATTAAAAAGGCTGGAAAGCCAATTTCAAGCAAATGGTCACAAAAGAAACAAGCTGGAGTAGATATTCTAATAGAGAATAGAAATCGACTTTTCAACCAAAAGTCATCAAAAAGATAAGGAAGGACATTTCATATTCATCAAAGGAAAAATCCACCAAGATGAACTCTCAATTTTAAATATCTATGTTTTGAAAAATGCAAGAGCACCTACATTCATAAAAGAAACCTTAACAAAGCTCAAAGCACACATTGCACATTGCATCTCACACAATAATAGTGGGAGTTTTCAACATCCCACTCTCATCAATGGACAGATCATGGAAACAGAAATTAAACAGAGACATAGAGAAACTAGCAGAAGTTATGAACCAAATGGATTTAACAGATACCTATATTTGCCCCTAAAACAAAAAGAATATACCTTCTTCTCCAGTACCTATCGTTATTTTCTCCAAAATGGACCATATCAGTCACAAAACAGACCTCAACAAATATAAGATTGAAATAAGCCCTTGCATGCTATCAGATCACATGGACAAAAGGCTGGTCTTCAATAACAAATAAAAAGGACAGAAAGCCCACATACACATGGAAGTTTAATAACCTTCTACTCAATGATAACTTGGTCAGGGAAGAAATAAAGAAAAGAAATTAAGGACTTTTAGAATTTAATGATAATGAAGGAACAACATACCCAAACATAAGGGACACAATGAAAGAAAAAGTGTAAATTCTCATAGGCACTTGAGTGCCTGCAAAAGAAACTGGAGAGAGCATACATTAGCAGCTTGACAGCACACCTAAAAGCTCTAGAACAAAAAAGAATCAAACAGGCTCAGGGGAGTAGAAGACAGGAAATAATCAGACTCAGGACTGAAATCAAATCAAGTAGAAACAAAAAGAACTATACAAAGAATCAATAAAACCAAGAACTAGTTCATTGAGAAAATCAACAAGATAGATAAACCCTTAGCCAGACTAACTAGAGGGCACAGAGCAAGTACCCAAATTAACAAATCAGAAATGAAAAGGGAGACATAACAACAGAAACTGAGGAAATTCAAAAAATCATCAGACCCTACTACAAAAGCCTGTATTCAACAAAACTGGAAAATCTGGATGAAATGGACAATTTTCTAGACAAATACCAGGTACCAAAGTTAAAACAGGGCCAGATAAACCATCTAAACAACCCCATAACTCCTAAAGAAATAGAAGCAGTCATTAAAGGTCTCCCAACCAAAAACAGACCAGGATCAGATGGGTTTAGGGAAGAATTCTATCATCCCTTCACAGATTACCTAATACCAATACTATCCAAACTATTCCACAAAATTGAAACGGACAGAGCACTACCCAATTCCTTCTATGAAGCGACAATTACTCTTATACCTAAACCACAATAAAGACAACAAAGAAAGAGAACTTCAGAGCAATTTCTTTTTTTGAATATTGACATGAAAAAAGCTCAATACAATTCTCCCAAACCAAAACCAAGGACACATCAAAAGGCTTCATCCCAGGATGCAGGATGGTTCAATATAAGGAAATGTATCAACACAATCGACTATGTAAACAAACTAAAAGAAAAATAGCACATCATTATCTCATTCTATGCTGAGAAAGCATATGAAAAATTCAATACCCCCTTCATGTTAAAAAAAGTCTTGGAAAGATCAGAATTCAAGGCCCACACCTAAACACATAATAAAAGCAATATATAGCAAAGCAGTAGCTAACATCAAACTAAATGGAGAGAAACTTGAAGCAACCCCACCAAGATCAGGGGAACTAGACAAGGCTGCCCACTCTCCCCTAACTTATTCAACATAGCATCTAAAGTCCAAAGCCAGAGCAATCTGACAACAAAAAGAAGGTTAAAAGGATACAAAATTGAAATGGAAGAAAATCAAAATATCACTATTTGTAGATGATATGATAGTATACTTAAGTGATCCTAAAATTCCACCAGAGAACTCTATTGCTTGAAAAACTCAGTGACTTTTAACTAAGCAAGGAAAGATCTGTATGATAAGAACTTTTAAGCCTCTGAAGGAAGGAATTGAAGAATATCTCAGAAGATGGAAAGATCCCATGCTCATGGATTGGTAGGATTAATATAGTAAAATGGTCATTTACCAAAAGTGATCTACAGATTCAATGCAATCCCCATCAAAATTCCAACCCAATTCTTCATAGACAGAACAATTTGCAAATTCATCTGGAATAACAAAAAACCCAGGATAGCTAAAACTATCCTCAACAATAAAAGGACTTCTGGGGAAATCACATCCCTGAACTCAAGCAGTATTACAGAGCAACGGTAATAAAACCAAGGTATTGGCAGAATACAGAGATTCAATGGAAGGAGAACTGAAGACCCAGAATGAACCACACCCATGGTCACTTGACGGACAAAGAAGCCAAAAACCATCCAATGGAAAAAGATAGCATTTTCAAATGGTGCTGGTTCAACTGGAGGTCAACATGTAGATCAATGCAGATTCATCCATGCTTATCACCCTGTACAAAGCTTAAGTCCAAGTGGATCAAGGACCTCCACATCAAACCAGACACACCCAAACTAATAGAAGAAAAACTAGGGAAGCATCTGAACACATGGGCACTGGAAAAATTTCCCAACAAAACGCCAATGGCTTATGCCTAAGATCAAGAATCGGCAAATGGGACCCCATAAACTGCAAAGTTTCTGTAGTAAGGCAAAGGACACTGTGGTTAGGACAAAATGGCAACCAACAGATTGGGAAAAGATCTTTACCAATCCTACAACAGATAGAGGCCTTATATCCAAAATATACAAAGAACTCAAGAAGTTAGACCGCAGGGAGACAAATAACCCTATTAAAAAAATGGGGTTCAGAGCTAAACAAAGAATTCACAGCTGAGGAATGCCGAATGGCTGAGAAACACCTAAAGAAATGTTCAACATCTTTAGTCATCATGGAAATGCAAATCAAAACAACCCTGAGATTTCACCTCACACCAGTGAGAATGGCTAAGATCAAAAACTCAGGTGACAGCAAATGCTGGCAAGGATGCGGAAAAGAGGAACACTCCTCCATTGTTGGTGGGGTTGCAGAATGGTACAACCATTCTGGAAATCAGTCTGGAGGTTCCTCAGAAAATTGGACATTGAACTGCCTGAGGATCCAGCTATACCTCTCTTGGGCATATACCCAAAAGATGCCCCAACATATAAAAAAGACACGTGCTCCACTATGCTCATCGCAGCCTTATATATAATAGTCAGAAGTTGGAAAGAACCCAGATGCCCTTCAACATAGGAATAATACAGAAAATGTGGTACATCTACACAATGGAATATTACTCAGCTATCAAAAACAACGACTTTATGAAATTCGTAGGCAAATGGTTGGAACTGGAAAATATCATCCTGAGTGAGATAACCCAATCACAGAAAGACATACATGGTATGCACTCACTGATAAGTGGCTATTAGCCCAAATGCTTGAATTACCCTAGTGGCCTAGAACAAATGAAACTCAAGACGGATGATCAAAATGTGAAGGCTTCACTCCTTCTTTAAAAGGGGAACAAGAATACCCTTGGCAGGGAAGAGAGAGGCAAAGATTAAAACAGAGACTGAAGGAACACCCATTCAGAGCCTGCCCCACATGTGGCCCATACATATAGAGCCACCCAATCAGACAAGATGGATGAAGCAAAGAAGTGCAGACCGACAGGAGCCGGATGTAGATCGAACCTGAGAGACACAGCCAGAATACAGCAAATACAGAGGCGAATGCCAGCAGCAAACCACTTGAACTGAGAACGGACCCCTGTTGAAGGAATCGAGAATGAACTGAAGAGCTTGAAGGCTTGAGACCATATACAATGCCAAGCAACCAGAGCTTCCAGGACCAAGCCATCACCCAAACTATGGACTGACATCTTGGCTCCCACCTCATAGGTAGCAATGAATAGCCTAAGTAAGAGCACCAGTGGAAGGGGAAGCCCTTGGTCCTGCCAAGACTGAACCCCCAGTGAATCGGATTGTTGGGGGAGGGTGGTAATAGGGAGAGGATGGGAAGGAACACCCATATAGAAGGGGGGGGGAAGGTTAGAGGATGTTGGGCTGGAAACCGGAAAGGAAATAAGAATTGAAATGTAAATAAGAAATACCTAAGTTAATAAAGATGGAGAAAAAAAAACATACAACATATTATTATTAACTGTGATCACTGTGCTATACACCTTAAGTATGTCTTAAGTCTTAAACCCTTTTTCCTAATAGAACTTTAAACCACAACCTTTAAACTCTTTGATCAATCCCTTCTATCCTATCGTTATTCTTCCATTTCTTGGCACTCATCATCCAACCCTATACTTTTGTAAGTGAGATCATGCATTATTGTCTTTCTGCTTCTTGCTTATCTCATTATATGATACTCTAGATTTATCCATGCTATTACAAATGATGGAATTATCTTCCTAAGGACTGAATACTATTGTATTATCAAAAAAATCATGGTGGAAAATTTTAATTTGTAAAGATAATATTGCATGTATTTATCATGTACAACTTGATTTCTTTAGGCACATATACTTTGTAGAATGACTAACTTTAGCTAATTAACAAATTCATTAACTAATATAACACACAATACCCACTCTCTTTGCTTTTTCATGGATACATATAGTAGTTATAGGTGTGGTGGCACATGCTTTTACTCTCAAAATTGAGAGAACTAGAGTTAGAGGATTTGGAACTCACGGAGGTCAATTTGAGATACACAGAGAAATCCTGATTCTTCCACCCAATGTAAGAATACATTGTATCTTCCTTAACTATTGTCACTGTGTATCTTTTGAGAACTTTTTTTCTTTTGAGAACTTTTCCCACACACTTTTCTCTTTGGTCTCTCAATGTCTAGTAACAGAGCTCTAGTCAGCTCTCATGTTTTATGGACTCAATAATTTTAGACATTATATCTGAGAGGAACTGTACAGTTCTTGACTTTCTGTGACTGCAATATCTCACTTGCATAACGTCCTCCAGACTCTCTGTGTTTTCATGGATAAATAGGATTTCCTTCCTTTTAATTATTAACGTATAGTAGTACATATATGTTCCACTTTTTCTTGATCCATTCACCTGTTGATAAAATTTAGGTCTATTGTATTTGTTAGTTGTTGAAAGTAATACTATCCAGTTGTAGCATCACTGATCACGGATAATTCTACCTTTAATTTTTGAGAAACTCCCATGCTCTTTTTCTATAGCAAATTAGAACTAATTTACATTATTAATAGTGTAAAGGTTCCTTCTCATCATATACTCGCTAAAGCTTACCTAATGTTTTTGATAATAAATATTCTAACAAGCATAAAGGTGATAAATTATCAGACTTAAATTTATATTTCCTGATGATTGGTAATGTTGATAGCTTCTTATGTATGTTAGTTACTTTAAAAAACAATGTTAATAAAATTGTATTTTCTTAGACGTATTCAGAATGTCAATAAACTCACAGATTTTTTTTTGCAACTACAGGCATTAGTTAGTTAGCAGAGTAATTAACCTGTAATGAAGCTTTATTAGCGACAACTGAGGTTGAAGGAACTACCACAGGATATATGACTAGTCAATGCTGTGAATCCAACAACTTTAACTTTCCATATTAGTCTGAATCCTTCCTCCACATTGTACCAATTCAAGAACACAGTTTCAGAGAAATTTCAGTATTGTGTTAATTAACTAAAGAAGTGGGGACAGTGTTCAAGAAAATTAAGTCTTCCAAGTCCTATGTTTCAAGTAATTTTCTTTAAAAAGGGTGATTAGGGATGTTAAATGGTAGAGACCAAAATGCACTAGAACCAATTTATTCAGCATCAGCATCTTTTCTCTTCCTCCTTTTTATTTTTCCTTGTTATTCCCCTCCTTTGTCTTCTTGATCTGCACTCTTTAGCCTTGACAACCCCCCTCCCTTTTGATGCATCAGGTTTTCTTTAACTCAGTAGGGAACACTATCCTTTTGTGTTTTTCCTTTGCTATCTGAAGTGGCATTCTTTTTCATAATAGCACCACATTTAGTTGAGTTCTCCTTTGATTTTGGGTAATATTCAGAATAGTACAAGAGGAAGCTGAAGAAGGCCTGTTCTAGTTTCATTTCTGTTACTGTGACAAACACCCTTCCACAAAACAACGCAGGGAGGAATAGGTTTATTTAGCCTCAAATCATTTCAGGGAAGTCAAGTCAGAACTCACACAGCTACTCATCCATATCCTCAGTTAAGAGCAGAGAAAAAATATACATCTTGCTTGTTTGCTAGTTTGCTCAATAGCTTTCTTCACTTTTGCACAGTCCAGGTCCAGCTGTGAAATAATGCCATCTACATTCAGGGTGGGTTTTTCTACATCAATTTACAATCAAGACATTTCCCCAGTAGACATGCCCATGAACAACTACTCAATTGCAAGTGTCTTCCAAGGAAGTCTAAGTTAGGCAAGTAGATATTTAAAACTATTTAAAGCCCTCTTGGGTGTTGTGGTAAAATTATTCAAGGGGTTTCTGCCTTGGATTATTCAGTTCCCAGATAAAAAAAGACACAAAACCTTTTATTTTATAATATGCCTTAAAGCACTAGAGCTATGCAGATATCAACCCTCATGGTATTTTTGTCTATTTCCCCTTGTTAGTAACCCTGAGATAACTTGCCATGTTCTTCCCAAGTTGTTTCTTGACTCCAATTGGCCAGTGTCCATGGTCATGTTCTCAAGATTCACCTACTCCATGGTGTCTTCTCCTCTGTCTTTTACCTCCCTGCTCCCCATTGTGGTCTCTGTTTCAGACCTAAAGGCAACTGAAAAACCCCACTCTTACACTCTCTTCTGCCCAGCTATAGGCTGTAGGCATCTTTATTGACCAATCAGTGATAACTTAGGGCCAGTATTTAGCATTAAAATACATAGCAACAGACCAAACCTCAACACTTGGGTGCATTGATCATTGGACTTTCTTTATTCTCTTTCATAATGGGCTTTATCTGATTTGCCATGCCTTCATTTTCCTTTCTCCTAGAAACCTGCTTTCTACTATGATGATCTAGAAGCTAAGAGAAGCTGATGAACCATCTGCAATGTTTCTTGTGTTTCTCTTGAAAGGTTTGTGTAGAGAAAACATGTGAGAAACCTTGGCCTTTTTTTTTGGATTATTTTGAATTTTCTTTTTCCTATTGTGTTTCTTGATGTGGGTTTATTTTTTGGCTTCTCTATTCTGTCCCACTGGGTTATGTATTTAATGCCAATATCATGCTTTAATGATTACATAAGGTTTGTATTAGATTTTCAAGTGTCATTTGTTCATATTTAGATATTTCACCTCAACAAGTCCCAGAGTTGCTCAGTGCCCATCTAGCTCTGACTGTCTCTGTGGGGGATCAATATCCACTGAAATTTTAATGTTTTCTTTTTGAGAAATATCAATTTGTTAAATTTAAAATTTTTCAATTTATCATTTTATTTTATCGAATGATCAAATTTTTCTACCTTTTCTTTAAGTTCTGATATTCTGTGGTCCACATAATCCATTCTTAAAAGAATTTTACAAAAAAAGACTTTACATTAACTTTTTACTTGACATATTATATTTTCTTTTGTTTTTGTTCAGTATTTCTATCCTATCATTGAGTTTTCATATCCAATTGATTTCCTTATTTTATTCAGATTGTTATGTTCTCTTGGAGTTTCTATTCATTCATTCTTTTGAATCAACCATTTGAACATATTTATAATTGTTCATTGAGTTCAATAATTAAGTTTTGGAGGAGACATGTTGCTTTGATTTTTTCATGTTAATTTTTTTCCATTGACACTTGTCCATCTGAAGTTGTATCATTGATTAATTTATTATTATTTTAATTCAGGTATATTTTCTGTTAGTGAGATGATTCCACTTTTAGGAGAGACAAGGCTATATTAGAATTGAGGTTATACTTTCTTCTGGAATATAGGTATTCAGGTCACCACAGTCTACACCTGTCCTCTCCCAGAGAGAGATAGCATTGTCTTCAAGAATAGTCACTGTCCAGCTGTAAACCCTCTACAATATTAGTGTAATAGTTGACTATAAAACACTCTACTTCTTACTCCCTAATTACCAATTGTTTTAGGGAGTTAAAGGACACTAATAATATATATATATATATATATATATATATATATATATTATATATAATTTATATATTTATATAATATGTATATGCTATATATATGTTATATACATATTATATGTGTATTATACAATTGTATACATTATATATAATGTACACATTATATATACTTATGTAATATGTATATATTATTTCCAGGTGTTGTTATGGGCAAAAAAGAAACAGAAAAGTAAAAGAAGAAGTCATAGTGAACTAGATTGACAGGTGTGGTAGCTTGAATATGCTTGGCCCATAGGTAATGGCATTATTAGAAGGTGTGGCAATGTTGGAGTTGGTGTGTGGCCCTTGTTAGTGGGTTTTGAGTCTCTCAGTGCTCAAAACTATATCCAATGTGGATGAGAGTCTTCTCCTGGTAGCCTGCATGAAGACAGTCTCCCTGATTGCCTTCAGTTCAAGATGTGAAATCTTGATATCTCCAGCACCATGTTGGCCTGCATGCTGTCATGCTTCCACCATGATGATAATGGACTGAACATCTGAAACTGTGAGCTGTCCCAATTAAATGTTCACCTTTTTATAAGAATTGCCTTGGTTGTGGTGTTTTCTCAGCAAAAAACCTAAGACAGTAGGCTGCTAGATAGGAAGTAGAGAAAGGAAAAGGAACCATAGGAGGGTTTATGTAGAAATTTTGGTTAAAGAGAGACTGAAGGACTAGAGGACACCTCATTAGGGTAAATCTAAAAATACTTGATGCAAACACAGGACCCAAGTTCAAATCCATAGAACACGATAACATCTAGAAGATGGAAAATGGGCCACAGAGACAGGAGAATTTTAGAAGCATGTGAGTCAGCTCTCCGATATACACAGCTGTGGACAACAGTGACAACAAAGAGACCCTGTCTCAAAGCAAACTGAAAGGACAGGACTGAGACCCAAGGCTGAGACCCAGTAGCCTTCCTCTCAGCTATTCCTAGCTCCCATATAAAAAGCAAGTTATGTCATACAGATGCAACTCTGAAATATCCAAAAGAAAAACATGTATATACATATTATATATACACAGAGATATGTTTTTTTTTTTTATTGATATTTTTTATGTACATTTCAAATGTTATTCCCTTCCTAGTTTCCTGTCCATAAGCCCCTATCTCCTCCCTCTCCCCTACTTATAGGTGTTCCCCTGCCCATCCACCCCTCCTTACAGCCCCACCACAATCCCTACACTGGGTCCAACCTTGGCAGGACCAAGGGGCTTCTCCTTCCATTGGTGCCAACAAGGCCATCCTCTGCTACATATGCAGTTGAAGCCACGGTTCAGTTCAGTGTATAATCTTTTGGGTAGTGGTTTAGTCTGGAAGCTCTGGTTGGTTGGCATTGTTCTTATGGGTTGTAAGACCATTCAGCTCTTTCAAACCTTTCTCAATTCCTCCAACTGGGGTCTCATTCTCAGTCTAGTGGTTTGCTGCTAGCATTCGCCTCTGTATTTGACATGTTCTGGCTGTGTCTTTCAGGAGAGATCTATATCTGGTTCCTGTCAGCATGCACTTCTTAGCTTCATCAATCTTATCTAGTTTTGGTGGGTGTATATATGGGCCACATGTGGGGCTGGCTCTGAATGGGTGTTCCTTCAGTCTCTGCTCTAAACTTTGCCTCCATATCCTCTCCTATGGATATTTTTGTTCCCCCTTTTAAGAAGGAGTGAAGCATCCACATTTTGGTCATCCTTCTTCTAGAGAGCTTCCTGTAGCCTGTGGATTGCATCTTGGTAATTCGAGCTTTTGGGCTAATATTCACTTATCAGTGAGTGCATATCATGTGGGTTTTCTGTGATTAGGTTACCTCACTCTGGATGATATTCATTTGCCTACAAATTTCCTTGAAGTCATTGTTTTTTTGATAGCTGAATAGTACTCCATTGTGTAGATGTACACATTTTTCTATATCCATTTCTTTGTTGAAGGGGCATATGGGTTCTTTCCAGCTTCTGGCTATTATAAATAAGGCTGCTATGAACATAGTGGAGCATGTCTTTTGTTATATGTTGAAGCATCTTTGGGTTTATGTCCAGGAGAGGTATAGCTTGGTCCTCATGTAGTGCAATATCCACTTTTCTGAGGAACCTCCAGACTGATTTCAGAATGGTTGTACCAGTCTGCAATCCCACCAATAATGAATGGAGGAGTTTCCTCTTTCCACATCCTTGCCAGCATCTGTTGTCACCTGAGTTTTTTGATCTTAGCCATTCTGACTGGTGCGAGGTAGAATCTTAGGGTTGTTTGGATCTGCATTTCCTGATGACTAAGGATGTTGAACATTTTTTTTTTTTTTTAGTTTTTTTATTATTATTAACTTGAGTATTTCTTATATACATTTCAATGTTATTCCTTTCCCTGTTTCCGGGCAAACATCCCTCCCCCTCCCCTTCCTTATGGGTGTTCCTCCAACCTCCCCCCATTGCTGCCCTCTCCCCAACAGTCTAGGTTGAACATTTTCTTTAAGTGCTTCTCAGCCATTCTATATTCCTCAACTAAGAATTCTTTGTTTAGCTCTGTTACCCCCAATTTTTGAATAGGGTTATTTGTCTCCCTGCGGTCTAACTTTTTGAGTTCTTTGTATATTTTGGATATAAGGCCTCTATCTGTTGTAGGATTGGTAAAGATCTTTTCCCAATCTGTTGGTTGCCGTTTTGTCCTAACCACAGTGTCCTTTGCCTTACAGAAGCTTTGTAGTTTTATGAGATCCCATTTGTCGATTCTTGATCTTAGAGCATAAGCCATTGGTGTTTTGTTCATGAAAATTATCCCCAGTCTTTGCATGTGTTCAAGCTCTTCCCACTTTCTCTTCTATTAGTTTGGAAGTATCTGGTTTTATGTGGAGGTCCTTGATCCACTTGGACTTGAGCTTTGTACAAGGAGATAAGAATGGATCAATTTGCATTCTTCTACGTGCTGACCTCCAGTTCAAATTCACCATTTGTTGATAATGCTGTCTTTTTTTTTCACTGGATGGTTTTAGTTCCTTTGTCAAAGATCAAGTGGCCATAGATGAGTGAGTTCATTTCTGGGTCTTTAATTCTATTCCATTGTTCTATCTGCCTAGAGAAAAGTAAAAATACCACATTCAGATAACACAGAACAATCTCATTTCTGAAGAGGTTGAATCATAAGGACTCTCCAGGGCACCCTGTGTACTTTGAAAGAGGCAAAAGAAAAATGAAGAAAAGGTATGGAAAATGATGTGAAAGAAAGAAAATAATACAAGGCAAAAACAGTGAGACCAGGTTGATCTGCTTATTTTGACCTTGGATATTATATACATAAGGAACAAATGTGGGAGAGAATGAATTCTTGGTGGAGAGGAGTGGGATAACTAACTGATTTGGATAGTGGATTTTTCACTTTGGGAGATTGCAAAATCTGAGTTATCTGCCTTCTGTTTCTGCTCCAGAATATATATACCCCATGTTAATTTTCATCCATGCAACTCTTCCCTTGGTAATTCATTAGAGCCTCAACTGTATGACATTCACTAGCGATGATACCTGGCTTTCTCAAACATGGGGCTATCGGAGAGTATCTTCTGTACAGCCACCTTGGCAATCAGGCTGGAGGCAGGCTAGGGTTACTGCCAGGAGCACCATTTATAGCTTGTACATCATTCCTACCATTTGGGATGCTGAGGTCAGCCCCAGGGATGGTGGTCCCTAAGGTCCCTTTCCACATGATCCCTGTTGACACAGCTTTGGTAGATTTACTGGAGGAGGTCCTTAAAACTGGCTGTAGGGGTAGCTACCAGTTCAGTCAGGGGGGAAATTTACTGGACAACAAACAAATGGATCTTGGGGAAGGAAAATAAGCTTTTGGGTGGTAAAATCTTCCTTCTTTTGTTTCCCCAACTTTCATCAGCTATTCACAGATGGGGCTTTTAAGCTGCCATCTTATCCAGAAACTGGTTTGCAAATGTTTCCTACCATTTCATAGGTGGTCTTTTTATTTTATGAACTGTTTCTTTGGCTGTATGGATTCTTTTCAGTTTGATGTGATCTCGCTGGTCTATTTTTTTGTCTTTGTTATCTCTATTTCAAATATCATTATTCAAACCAATTATTCAAAGTTTTTTCTTCTAAGTTTTCTTGCAGTAATTAATTTTTTTACATTTATTCTCTCTCTCTCTCTCTCTCTGTGCGTGTGTGTGTGTGTGTGTGTGTGTGTGTGTGTGTGTGTGTGTGTGTACACATGCAAATGCCTCAGTGTTGGCTTGTGGTGGTCGAGGGACAGTTTGAGTGAGTCATTTCTCTTCTTTCACCATGTGAGTGTGGGCCAGGGAAAAGTAAAAGGGATATATGCAGATAGAGAAGGCAGGAAAGGTTTCTGAAAACAAGCTACTTTTTCTTTCTTAGAAATGAGACCTGGAGAAAAAGGATCACCCAGGAACAATCATCTGAGTGAGATGATATAAGAAAACGGGAGGACCCAATGATCTTACAAAACACCAAAGCTAGAGAACCCAAGCCCCATTAGATTGCCAACTCTGAGTTTACCTTCCTAACCCAATAGGAGAAGTTAGCCTGTCCCAATAAAGCTTCTTAAAATTGTTTCATTCTCTTTCTCTGCATTTCAGTCTTTTCTGGACAGTCAATTCTCTGCCTTTTTCATGGAGTGAGTCCAGCTAATACCAGGATTCCAGCTACGTTTCTTGGAGGTCTCAAGAAGATATGAGAAGATGCCATACAGTCGGTATGACTGGAGACTCCTTTAAAGCTGTGGTTTGGGGGTAGTGGGTAGCATCCCCAGCCATGATTAACATGGCCAAATCCACCAAGTCAGCTCTACTTTATTTTCTTTGGGAACTAGGAAGAATAGGGTGCCCTAATCCCTGGGGAACAAAAGGCTTTGATCTTGTAACAGCTAAATGGAAATTAGCACTGCAGCCTCAGCTTCTGTGCTGTGGGGGTCCAAGAATTACCCTACAAACCACACAAACACCAATCTCAGTCAGACACAGATAGTTTATTGAGTAAATAGCCCAGGACTGGTTGATCAGGGCTTTTGGTCCAGATTTGAGAACTGAACCATGACATTGAGTTAAGATCCTGCTGGGTTTTTAAGACCCAAATCCATAAACATCTGTTCCAAGTTATTCCATCAATCAGGACTTAGGGATAGGGGGAGTTTCCTAGAAACATGTCTTTGTTGTACACTTACCCTGCTCTCATTGGTTGGGGTATTCAACTGTGTTAGGGGACTTCCCTTGTCTAATGTTCATGTTCTAACCTGTCTACAGGATGGGACTTGTCTAACATTCATGTCTTAACTTGCCAACCAGGATATCAGTTACCATGCACATGTCTCTTTCTGCTAAGTAGAATGTCAGTTCCCAGGAAGGTCCTTTAGAACTTAAACTCTACTTTGACCATTATTCAAAATGGAAGCCTTATTCCAAATAGTTTCTTATATTGTGGCAGTCTCTCTTATGTTGGGGTTCTTCTGAAGACAGTTCACATTGGTGCAAGAAGTGCTGTTGGGTGGTTGGTTCAGTCTAAGTTTATTATGGGTAACTAACAAAACACTTTTATTGACTTTTATTGTGATTGGTTTCCAAGATTACAGAACAGAATATGTAATCAATCTTGGCATTAGAAAGTTTTCTAGTAACAGCAGAAATATATGAGAAAGTTTTCTTGTAATGGCAGGCTATCCAAGTAACTGTTACCTAGGCCTTAACATTTTACCTAGGCCTTAATATTTTATCTAGGTCTTAACATGGGGGTTCACACCACCACCATGCCTAAGCTGAGACATTACAAGGCTACAAATGCACTTCCATCACAAACCTGGGAAGTGTGATGGGACTGGAGGCTGGGGAATGGGATCTACTCCGACAGTCTCTGGGCCACAAGAGGGGAGGGACACACCTCCCCTGAATGTTACAGTCCTCAGGCAGCCACACTTCTTAAATCCTGGAGCCAAGGGTGTCCCAGGCCCAATCTTCCTGGAGTTCTTTTGCTTGCAAATGCTGTCCAAAGCAGATGGTAAACTACATCTATAAAAATGAAAATTTGGGGCAGGAGCAATGGCTCAGTGTGTTAACAGCACTGACTGCTCTTCCAGAGGTCTTGAGTTCAATTCCCCAGCAATGACATGGCGGCTCACAACCATCCGTAATGGAATTGAACGCCCTCTTCTGGTGTGTCTGAAGACAGCAACAGTGTACTCATATACATAAAAATAAATAAATCTTTTTTTTAAAGAAAGAAACATAAAATGGAAATTTGTGCCATGGGTCCACCTGTCTAATCAAATCCTCAAAACTGCCCTCTCTGCACTTCCCTCATCTCTAGGTCCTGGAGGAATTGGGTTTTGTGAGTCCTGTTTGTTTCACAAGCTTCTCCTTCAGCTTTTTTCCTCTTCACCAGCATTCATAGACCAGAGTTCCAGGAACTTTGTTGTTTGGAAGGTATTATCAACATTAATAGCAGATGGCAGTCCTGGGGACCTTGGCCATTTTTTTCCTCAACTGGATACTTTAATGCCATCAGAGATCTGCTTCAATCCTTTTCTAGACAGGCTACTGAAAACTTAAAACTAATTAGCTTCTGTTAACTTATGTCCTTTTCTCAAAAAAAAAAAAACTGATGGCAGATCTTTTTTTTTCACATAATGGCATTTACAAAGCATTTGGAACATAAGTAAAATTCTGGTGGAACAGGGCCCACGCCCTATGCAGACAGGAAAGTCCTGAAAAAACACTGAAGGGAGGAAAGGGGAGATGGCTCTTACAGCTTGAGCAAGCACTGAAGTCCTACCACTCCCCAAGTCAGACTAAAAAAACTGCTGCTCCCTACTGTCCCCCAAAGGGCTAGGGAACACCAATGAGGGAAAAGCAAGCCCTGACCCAAGAATTTCCTTCCTCATCAGATTGGCCAACTGGTTCCAAAATTCCTCTAAAGTTACCTTTTCAAGAACTCAGCAAAACTAAATCTTCAGATATACTACTGAAAAGCATAACAGTTTTTTGCCAAGAAGTATATTAAATACCCCTGGTATGTGACCTGTGGATGTTCATGGAACTTTCAGCAGAGCTGAACAAGACACAGACTTAAGAAAAGTGAAGATCACGCCTGGGTTACTCTTTAGCAGATGGCCATTTGCCGGGGGAGGAAGCATACCTCCTATGTAATTTGATCTTGGTATAGGAAAGTCAGTACTTATTAGGTTTTCAGGTGACGTTTTTCAGGCACATTCAGACTGGTCAAGTTGGTTATGTCAAGCCTAGCTATGGAAGGTCTCAAGTTAGACATTGATAAAGGTAGCTAACTCTATTAGTTTTATCTTACTGGATCATGAGTATAGACTTCCACATACCTTTGATCTTATAAAGCATAAAGAAATTAGGGGTAATGCTTTCAAATCAATAGTTCTGTCCTTTGTCATTCCCACCAGGCCTATCAGATAAGACTTACCTATTTATTCAAATCTACAGGTTAAGAAGAGGGCAGGTACTTTGGATTCATCATGTCAACATTGGACTCTACAGCAAGTCTCCCACTTCAATATACACCAGAGAAATAATATCTTCTGTATATACATTGTATTGCTTAATAAAGAGTCATATATTGCTTAAGCTTACTGAAAAGCTGACTCTGGACATGGGGTTTGGCCCTCCAACTTCAGACCTAGGCATGTTTGTCTCAAAATGTTCTCCAAAGCCCCCTTTCCCGAGTCAGACTGGCTCCTTGACTCTGTGACAGAGAGAAAAGGAAGGAAGACAGCAAAAGAGTAAAGGACTCTTTGTCCTTAAGAACAGCTAAAGGGTAAACTATTTTTAGCATAGGTACTATTATTTATCTCATTCTGTAAAGATGTCTATAGTAAGAATAGCTAGTAGGAGTTCATTCATGAAGAGGATAAAGAAAACACTCTTGTCTTAAAACATTCTCAATAGCAACTTTAACCCTGTGTTTTTAGTAGGGCTTTCTTTGTTGCTTCCCAGGAGAGGTTATAAACATGGATTTGAGGATGTTTGCTACGTATCTGCTACTTCTGTCTATCTGCTACTTAAGCTGTTCAAAACAAAAAACATAGTTTTATGGAAGATCACTTTCTGTACTACATAAAGGACACTGACTTTTTTCTATAAGGTTTAACTAGGAACTACCAAATCCAACACATCTGCAGATTTAACTTCTGCAAATCACAGGTCTCTTCTTCATAATAATTACAAGAACTAACTTTTTTTTTCTTTTTCTTTTTTTTCGTCGCTGGGGACCAAACCCAGGGCCTTGCGTTTGCTAGGCAAGCGCTCTACCACTGAGCTAAATCCCCAACCCCTAGAACTAACTTTTTAATAAAAACTATATGTCTAATGCAAGTTTGCTTAAACGTTTGGTTTTTCTCATTTTTCTAAGTGTTACACAGTAGTTAAAAGTACTAGACTTGTGTAACTGAACTTCTGGATGTTCAGTGACCATACTTGGGGGCTATATTAATGTAGTTAGAGATCAAAATTTAAAATAGCTTCACCCTTGCCCTCCAAGTTCAACTAGGTCCCAGGGGCCTATGGGACATGGTCAACATGTTCTCTGTAGTGAGTCACAGGTTCTTTTGTTCCTGGATGTCATGGAGACCCCACCCAGTAAACTCTAGTCTTCAAAAAGGTGGGTCAACACAAAGGAAAAATGTTGCTCCATGTTTACAATGGAGTCCACAGTCAAGCAAGGCCTTTGACTTATACACACAGAGATGGAAAAACTTGTGGAAAAAAGGCTGGAAAAGCCAAAGGTTCTTCTTCAGCCTGGCTGACCCCTGAGGAACAGATCCTTAACTCACCTTAGCAGTAGAAAAAAACCAAAAAACCAAAAAACAAACAAACAAAAACAACAAAAAACAAACAACAACAACAACAACAACAACAAAACCAATCAACTTTAGCAACCTGCATGGTCCTAACACCAAACAGTAAAGTATAGCCTAGGATTAAAATGATTGATATGACTCTTCACAGTTTTGTGGTTCACAATCCTTAGATAGTAGGCATAAATACATATAGAATGTTATTTAAACACCTATTTCTCACTAACACCTTTTTACTTGATTAAAAAATATCAGGGAAGAGAGTTGAACTCTCAGAAATGCAGACAATCCTGAGAGCTCAGGGGAGACCACTACTTTTGCTCATATTCCTGGCCCAAGAGGAACCTGCCTCTGGACAAAGGAACATAGGAACATTCAGGGAGAGGATCCTTCTAGTCTCTGCCTGCTCCGAGAGATGAAAGCCAGTCACCAGGAGTGGAGATACACCTGAGAGCAGACCAACTCTTCTGCTCCAAGCAACGTGCTGGGAGCCCTCAGAACACACAAACCCTGAAGCAGTCTGGGACAGGACCCTTCCAGCTTCTGCATGTGCCCAGAGCTTAACCTGTCCCACAGCTCTCTGTACCCAGATCTGGCTGTAAGAAAACAGGTCTACAGGAGTGCTGACACACAGGCTTACAAAAGGGTTAAGCCACTGTCAGAGACAGCAAGACAAGCTAACACCAGAGACAACCTGATAGCAAGAGGCAAGCACAGGAACCTAAGCCACAGAAACCAAGGCTACTCAGAGCCCAGTTCTCCCACCAGAGCAAATACTAGATAGATATCCAAACACACTGGACAAAAAAGATATGGATTTAAAATCATCTCATGATGATGATAGAGGACATAAAGAAGGACATAAATAACTCCCTTAAAGAAATACAAGACAACACAGGTAAACAAGTAGAAGTCCTTAAAGAGGAAACACAAAAATCATTTAAAGAATTGTAGGAAAACACAACCAAACAGGTGAAGGAATTGAACAAAACCATCCAGGATCTAAAAATGGAAATGGAAACAATAAAGAAAGTAAAAAGGGAGACAACACTGGAGATAGAAAACCTAGGAAAGAGATCAGGAGTCACAGACACAAGCATCACCAACAGAACACAAGAGATGGAAGAGAGAATCTCAGGAGCAGAAGATACCATAGAAAACATTGACACAACCATCAAAGATAATGTAAAACACAACAAGCTCCTAACTCAGAACATCCAGGAAATGCAGGACAAGATGAGAAGAGCAAACCTAAGAATAATAGTTATAGAAGAGAGTGAAGACTTCAACTTAAAGGACCAGTAAATACCTTCAACAAAAGTATAGAAGAAAACTTCCCTAACCTGAAGAAAGAGATGCCCATAAACATACAAGAAGCCTACAGAACTCCAAATAGATTGGACCAGAAAAGAAACTCCTGCTGTCACATGATAGTCAAAACACCAAATGCACAAAACAAAGAAAGAATATTAAAAGCAGTAAGGGAAAAAGGTCAAGCAACATATAAAAGTAGACCTATCAGAAATACACCAGATTTCTCACCACAGACTGTGAAAGCTAGAAGATCCTGGGCAGATGTCATATAGAATCGAAGAGAACACAAATGCCAGCCCAGGCTACTGTATCATGCAAAACTCTAAATTAACATAGATGGAGAAACCAAGATATTCCATGACATAACCAAATCGACACAACAGTTTTCAACAAATCCAGCCCTACAAAGAATAATAGATGGAAAACTCCAACATAAGGAGGGAGACTACACCACAGAAAAAGCAAGAAGGTAATATTCTTGCAATAAACCCAAAAGAAGAGAGGCACACAAACATAATTCCACCTCTAACAATAAAAATAACAAAAATGAACTCTCAATTTTGAACATCTATGCTCCAAATGCAAGGACAACTACATTCATAAAAGAAACCTTACTAAAGCTCAAAGCACACATTGCACCTCCCACAATTATAGTAGGAGATTGCAAAATCCCACCCAAATGGACAGTTCACAGAAACAGAAACTGAACAGAGACACAGTGAAATTAACAGAAGTTATGAACCAAATAGATTTAACAAATATCTGTAGAACATTACATTCTAAAACAAAAGAATATAACTTCTCAGTACCTTTTAGTACCTTCTGCAAAATTGACCATTTAGTTAGTTACAAAACAGCCCTCACAGATACAAGAAGATTAAAATAATCCCTTGTAGCCTATCAAACCAAGGACTAAGCCTGGACTTCAATAACAACAAAAATAATAGAAAGCCCACATACACATGAAAGCTGAACAACGCTCTACTCAATGATAACTTGGTCAAGAAAGAAATTAAGGACTTTATAGAATTTAATGAAAATGAAAGCATAGCATGCCCAAATTTATGGGACACAATGAAAGCAGTGCCAAGAGGAAACCTCATAGCTCTGAGTGCCTCCAAAAAGAAAGAGGAGAAAGCATATATTAGCAGTTTGATAACACACCTAAAAGGTCTAGAACATAAAGAAGCAGATATACCCAAGAGGAGTAGAAGGCAGGAAATAATCAAATTCAGGGCTAAAATCAACCAAGTAGAAACAAAAAGGACTATACAAAGAATCAACAAAACCAGGAGTTGGTTCTTTGTGAAAATCAACAAGAGAGATAAATCTTTAGCCAGACTAACCAGAGGGCACAGCCAGAGTATCCAAATTAATAAAATCAGAAATGAAAAGAGAGACATAACAACAGAAACTGGGGAAATTAAAAAAATCATGAGATCCTACTACAAAAGCCTATATTCATAAAACTGGAAAATCTGCAGGAAATGGACAATTTTCTAGACAGATACCTGGTACCAAAGTTAAATCAGGATTAGTTAAATCATCTAAACACTTCCATAACCCCTAAAGAAATAGGAACAGTCATTAAAAGTCTCCCAACCAAAACACAGGACCAGATGGATTTAGTGCAGAATTTTTTTTTTTATTAACTTGAATATTTCTTATATACATTTCAAGTGTTATTCCCTTTCCCGGTTTCCGGGCAAACATCCCCCTCCCCCCTGCCCTTCCTTATGGGTGTTCCCCTCCCCACCCTCCCCCCATTGCCGCCCTCCCCCCAACAGTCTAGTTCAGTGGGGGTTCAGTCTTAGCAGGACCCAGGGCTTCCCCTTCCACTGGTGCTCTTACTAGGATATTCATTGCTACCTATGAGGTCAGAGTCCAGGGTCAGTCCATGTATAGTCTTTAGGTAGTGGCTTAGTCCTGGAAGCTCTGGTTGCTTGACATTGTTGTACATATGGGGTCTCGAGCCCCTTCAAGCTCTTCCAGTTCTTTCTCTGATTCCTTCAGCGGGGGTCCTATTCTCAGTTCAGTGGTTTGCTGCTGGCATTCGCCTCTGTATTTGCTGTATTCTGGCTATGTCTCTCAGGAAGCGATCTACACTTCTGCACTTCTTTGCTTCATCCATCTTGTCTAATTGGGTGGCTGTATATATATGGGCCATGTGGGGCAGGCTCTGAATGGGTGTCCTTCAGTCTCTGTTTTAATCTTTGCCTCTCTTTCCCTGCCAAAAGGTATTCTTGTTCCCATTTGAAAGAAGGAGTGAAGCATTCACATTTTGATCATCCGTCTTGAGTTTCATTTGTTCTAGGCATCTAGGGTAATTCAAGCATTTGGGCTAATAGCCACTTATCCGTGAGTGCATACCATGTATGTCTTTCTGTGATTGGGTTAGCTCACTCAGGATGATATTTTCCAGTTCCAACCATTTGCCTACGAATTTCATAAAGTCGTTGTTTTTGATAGCTGAGTAATATTCCATTGTGTAGATGTACCACATTTTCTGTATCCATTCCTCTGTTGAAGGGCATCCGGGTTCTTTCCAGCTTCTGGCTATTATAAATAAGGCTGAAATGAACATAGTGGAGCACGTGTCTTTTTTATATGTTGGGGCATCTTTTGGGTATATGCCCAAGAGAGGTATAGCTGGATCCTCAGGCAGTTCAATGTCCAATTTTCTGAGGAACCTCCAGACTGATTTCCAGAATGGTTGTACCAGTCTGCAATCCCACCAACAATGGAGGAGTATTCCTCTTTCTCCACATCCTCGCCAGCATTTGCTGTCACCTGAGTTTTTGATCTTAGCCATTCTCACTGGTGTGAGGTGAAATCTCAGGGTTGTTTTTGATTGCATTTCCCTGATGACTAAAAGATGTTGAACATTTCTTTTGGGTGTTTCTCAGTCATTCGACATTCCTCAGCTGTGAATTCTTTGTTTTAGCTCTGAACCCCCATTTTTTAACAGGGTTATTTGTCTCCCTCTGGTCTAACTTTTGAGTTCTTTGTATATTTTGGATATAAGGCCTCTATCTGTTGTAGGATTGGTAAAGATCTTTTCCCAATCTGTTGGTTGCCGTTTTGTCCTAACCACAGTGTCCTTTGCCTTACAGAAGCTTTGCAGTTTTATGAGATCCCATTTGTCATTCTTGATCTTAGGCATAAGCCATTGGTGTTTTGTTCAGGAAATTTTTTCCAGTGCCCATGTGTTCAGATGCTTCCTAGTTTTCTTCTATTAGTTTGAGTGTGTCTGGTTTGATGTGGAGGTCCTTGATCCACTTGGACTTAAGCTTTGTACAGGGTGATAAGCATGGATCGATCTGCATTCTTCTACATGTTGACCTCCAGTTGAACCAGCACCATTTGCTGAAAATGCTATCTTTTTTCCATTGGATGGTTTTGGCTCCTTTGTCAAAAATCAAGTGACCATAGGTGTGTGGGTTCATTTCTGGGTCTTCAATTCTGTTCCATTGGTCTATCTGTCTGTCTCTGTACCAATACCATGCAGTTTTTATCACTATTGCTCTGTAATACTGCTTGAGTTCAGGGATAGTGATTCCCCCTGAAGTCCTTTTATTGTTGAGGATAGTTTTAGCTATCCTGGGTTTTTTGTTATTCCAGATGAATTTGCAAATTGTTCTGTCTAACTCTCTGAAGAATTGGATTGGTATTTTGATGGTGATTGCATTAAATCTGTAGATCGCCTTTGGTAAAATGGCCATTTTTACTATATTAATCCTGCCAATCCATGAGCATGGGAGATCTTTCCATCTTCTGAGGTCTTCTTTAATTTCTTTCTTCAGAGGCTTGAAGTTCTTATTGTACAGATCTTTTTTTTACTTGCTTGGTTAAAGTCACACCGAGGTACTTTATATTATTTGGGTCTATTATGAAGGGTGTCGTTTCCCTAATTTCTTTCTCGGCTTGTTTCTCTTTTTGTGTAGAGGAAGGCTACTGATTTATTTGAGTTAATTTTATACCCAGCCACTTTGCTGAAGTTGTTTATCAGCTTTAGTAGTTCTCTGGTGGAACTTTTGGGATCACTTAAATATACTATCATATCACCTGCAAATAGTGATATTTTGACTTCTTCTTTTCCGATCTGTATCCCCTTGACCTCCTTTTGTTGTCTGATTGCTCTGGCTAGAACTTCAAGAACTATATTGAATAAGTAGGGAGAGAGTGGGCAGCCTTGTCTAGTCCCTGATTTTAGTGGGATTGCTTCAAGTTTCTCTCCATTTAGTTAATGTTAGCCACTGGTTTGCTGTATATGGCTTTACTATGTTTAGGTATGGGCCTTGAATTCCTATTCTTTCCAGGACTTTTAACATGAAGGGGTGTTGAATTTTGTCAAATGCTTTCTCAGCATCTAATGAAATGATCATGTGGTTTTTATCTTTCAGTTTGTTTATATAATGGATCACGTTGATGGTTTTCCGTATATTAAACCATCCCTGTATGCCTGGGATGAAGCCTACTTGATCATGGTGGATGATTGTTTTGATGTGCTCTTGGATTCGGTTTGCCAGAATTTTGTTGAGTATTTTTTGCGTCGATGTTCATAAGGAAATTGGTCTGAAGTTCTCTTTCTTTGTTGGGTCTTTGTGGGTTTAGGTATAAGAGTAATTGTGGCTTCATAGAAGGAATTCGGTAGTGCTCCATCTGTTTCAATTTTTGTGGAATAGTTTGGATAATATTGGTATGAGGTCTTCTATGAAGGTCTGATAGAATTCTGCACTAAACCCGTCTGGACCTGGGCTCTTTTGGTTGGGAGACCTTTAATGACTGCTTCTATTTCCTTAGGAGTTATGGGGTTGTTTAACTGGTTTATCTGTTCCTGATTTAACTTTGGTACCTGGTATCTGTCTAGGAAATTGTCCATTTCCTGTTGATTTTCAAGTTTTGTTGAATATAGGCTTTTATAGTAAGATCTGATGATTTTTTGAATTTCCTCTGAATCTGTAGTTATGTCTCCCTTTTCATTTCTGATTTTGTTAATTTGGACACACTCTCTGTGTCCTCTCGTTAGTCTGGCTAGGGGTTTATCTATCTTGTTGATTTTCTCAAAGAACCAACTTTTGGTTCTGTTGATTCTTTCTATGGTCCTTTTTGTTTCTACTTGGTTGATTTCCGTTCTGAGTTTGATTATTTCCTGCCTTCTACTCCTCCTGGGTGTATTTGCTTCTTTTTGTTCTAGAGCTTTTAGGTGTGCTGTCAAGCTGCTGACATATGCTCTTTCTTGTTTCTTTCTGCAGGCACTCAGCGCTATGAGTTTTCCTCTTATCACAGCTTTCATTGTGTCCCATAAGTTTGGGTATGTTGTACCTTCATTTTCATTAAATTCTAAAAAGTTTTTAATTTCTTTTTTTATTTCTTCCTTGACCAGGTTATCATTGAGTAGAGCATTGTTCAATTTCCACGTATATGTGGGCATTCTTCCCTTATTGTTATTGAAGACCAGCTTTAGGCTGTGGTGGTCAAATTATTTTTATCTTTCTGTACCTGTTGAGACCCGTTTTTTGACCAATTATATGGTCAATTTTGGAGAAAGTACCATGAGGAGCTGAGAAGGAGGTTTATCCTTTTGCTTTTGGGTAGAACGTTCTATAAATATCCGTTAAGTCCATTTGGCTCATGACTTCTCTTAGTCTGTCTACGTCTCTGTTTAATTTCTGTTTCCATGATCTGTCCATTGATGAGAGTGGGGTGTTGAAATCTCCTACTATTATTGTGTGAGGTGCAATGTGTGTTTTGAGCTTTAGTAAGGTTTCTTTTACGTATGTAGGTGCCCTTGTATTTGGGGCATAGATATTTAGGATTGAGAGTTCATCTTGGTGGATTTTTCCTTTGATGAATATAAAGTATCCTTCCTTATCTTTTTTGATGACTTTTAGTTGAAAATTGATTTTATTTGATATTAGAATGGCTACTCCAGCTTGCTTTTTCTGACCATTTGCTTGGAAAGTTGTTTCCCAGGCTTTCACTCTGAGGTAGTGTCTGTCTTTGTCTCTGAGGTGTGTTTCCTGTAGGCAGCAGAATGCAGGGTCCTCGTTAAGTATCCAGTTTGTTAATCTATGTCTTTTTATTGGGGAGTTGAGGCCATTGATGTTGAGAGATATTAAGGAATAGTGATTATTGCTTCCTGTTATATTCACATTTGGATGTGAGGTTATGTTTGTGTGCTTTTCTTCTCTTTGTTTTGTTGCCAAGACGATTAGTTTCTTGCCTCTTCTAGGGTATAGCTTGCCTCCTTATGTTGGGCTTTACCATTTATTATCCTTTGTAGTGCTGGATTTGTAGAAAGATATTGTGTAAATTTGGTTTTGTCATGGAATATCTTGGTTTCTCCATCTATGTTAATTGAGAGTTTTGCAGGATACAGTAGCCTGGGCTGGCATTTGTGTTCTCTTAGGGTCTGTATGACATCAGTCCAGGATCTTCTGGGCTTCATAGTTTCTGGCGAAAAAAGTCTGGTGTGATTCTGATAGGTCTGCCTTTATATGTTACTTGACCTTTTTCCCTTACTGCTTTTAATATTCTTTCTTTATTTTTGTGCGTTTGGTGTTTTGACTATTATGTGACGGGGAGGTGTTTCTTTTCTGGTCCAATCTATTTGGAGTTCTGTAGGCTTCTTGTATGCCTATGGGTATCTCTGTTTTTAGGTTAGGGAAGTTTTCTTCTATGATTTTGTTGAAGATATTTACTGGTCCTTTGAGCTGGGAGTCTTCACTCTCTTCTATACCTACTATCCTTAGGTTTGATCTTCTCATTGAGTCCTGGATTTCCTGTATGTTTTGGACCAGTAGCTTTTTCCGCTTTACATTATCTTTGACAGTTGAGTCAATGATTTCTATGGAATCTTCTGTTCCTGAGATTCTCTCTTCCATCTCTTGTATTCTGTTGGTGAAGCTTGTATCTACAGCTCCTTGTTTCTTCTTTTGGTTTTCTATATCCAGGGTTATTTCCATGTGTTCTTTCTTGATTGCTTCTATTTCCATTTTTAATTCCTTCAACTGTTTGATTGTGTTTTCCTGGAATTCTTTCAGGGATTTTTTCGATTCCTCTCTGTAGGCTTCTACTTGTTTATAAATGTTTTCCTGTGTTTCTCTAAGCGAGTTCTTCACATCTTTCTTGAAGTCCTCCAGCATCATGATCAAATATGATTTTGAAACTAGATCTTGCTTTTCTGGCGTGTTTGGATATTCCATGTTTGTTTTGGTGGGAGAATTGGGCTCCGATGATGCCATGTAGTCTTGGTTTCTGTTGCTTGGGTTCCTGCGCTTGCCTCTCGCCATCAGATTATCTCTAGTGTTACTTTGTTCTGCTATTTCTGACAGTGGCTAGACTGTCCTATAAGCCTGTGTGTCAGGAGTGCTGTAGACCTGTTTTACTGTTTTCTTTCAGCCAGTTATGGGGACAGAGTGTTCTGCTTTTGTGTGTGTAGCTTTTCCCCTCTATAGGTCTTCAGCTGTTCCTGTGGGCCTGTGTCTTGAGTTCACCAGGCAGGTCACTTGCAGCAGAAAAGTTGGTCTTTCCTGTGGTCCCGAGGCTCAAGTTCACTCGCGGGGTGCTGCCCACGGGCTCTCTGCGGTGGCAGCAACCAAGAAGATCTGCGCCGCCCCTTCCGGGAGCCTCCGTGCACCAGGGTTCCAGATGTATTTTGGTGTTTTCCTCTGGAATCAGTAATGTGTGCAGAGAGCAGTCTCTTCTGGTTTCGCAGGCGTGTCTGCCTCTCTGAAGGTTTAGCTCTCCCTCCCACGGGATTTGGGTGCAGAGAACTGTTTATCCGGTCTGTTTCCTTCAGGTTCCCGGCGGTGTCTCAGGCAGGGTCCTGCCGCTCCTGGGCCCTCTCCCACGGGAGCCCAGAGGCCTTATACAGTTTCCTCTTGGGCCAGGGATGTGGGCAGGGGTGGGCAGTGTTGGTGGTCTCTTCTGCTCTGCAGCCTCAGGAGTGCCCACCTGACCAGGCGGTGAGGTCTCTCTCCCGCGGGTTCTGGGAGCAGAGAGCTGCTGCAGGCCGGGATCCGCTTAGTGCAGAATTTTATCAGCCATTCAATGATGACCTAATAGAAACAGAAGGAACCCTACTTAACTCATTCTATAAAGCCACAGTTACTCTGATATCAAAACTACACAAAGATCTAACAAAGAAAGAGAACTTCACACCAATTTTCCTTATGACTATTGAAGCAAAAATACTTAATAAAATTGTCCCAAACTGAATCCAAGAACACATCAAAATGATCATCCATCATAATCAAGTAGGTTTCATCCCAGGGATGCCAGGATGGTTCAATATATGGAAATCCATCAACATAATCCACCACATAAACAAACTGAAAATAAAAAAACCACATGATCATTTCACTAGATGCTGAAAAAGCACTTGACAAAATTCAACACCCCTTCATGATAAAAGTCTTGGAAAGATCAGGAATGCAAGGCCATACCTAAACATAGTAGAAGCAATATACAGCAAACCAGTAGCCAACATCAAACTAAATGGAGAGAAACTTGACGCAATCCCAGTAAAATCAGGGACTAGACAAGGCTGCTCACTCTCTCCTTGTCTATTCAATATAGTACATGAAGTTCTAGCTATAGCAATTAGACAACAAAAGGAGGTCAAAGGGATACAAATTGGAAAGGAAGAAGTCAAAATATCACTATTGCAGATGATATGATAGTATACTTAAGTGACCCCACAAAATTCAACCAGAGAACTTCTAGAGCTGATAAGTAACTTCAATAAAGTGGCTGGGTATAATATTAACTCATACAAATCAGTGGCTTTCCTCTACTTATATGATAAACAGGCTGAGAAAGAAATTAGGGAAATGACATCCTTCCCAATAGTCACAAGTAATATAAAATATCTTGGTGTGACTCTAACCAAACAAGTGAAAGATCTGTATGATAAGAACTTCAAGTGACTGAAGAAAGATATGGAAGAAGACCTAAGAAGAAGGAAAGATCTGCCATGCTCATGGATTGGCAGGATTGATACAGTAAAAATGGCCATCCTGCTGAAAGTAATGTACAGATTCAATGTAATCCCCTTCAAAATTCCAACTCCATTCTTCATAGATTTAGAAAGCATAATTCTCACATTCACTTGGAATAACAAATAACCCAGGGTAGTGAAAACTATTCTCAACAATAAAAGAACTTCTGGGGAAATCACCATCCCTGACCTCAAGCTGTACTACAGAACAATAGTGATAAAAACTGCATAATATTGTTAAAGAAATAGGCAGGTAGATCAACGGAATAGAATTAAAAATGCAGAACTGACCCCACACACCTATGGTCACTTGATATGGCAAAGAAACTAAAAATATCCAGTGGAAAAAAGACAGAATTTTCAACAAATGGTCCTGGTTCAACTGGAGGTCAGCATGTAGAAGAATGCAAATTGGTCTATTCTTATTTCCCTGTACAAAGCTCAAGTCCACATGGATCAAGGACCTCCACCTAAACCAGATACACTGAATCTATTAGAAGGGAAAGTGGGGAAAAGCCTCGAACACATGGGCATAAGGAAACATTTTTCTGCACAAAACATCAATGGCTTATGCTCTAAGATCATGAATCAATAAATGGGACCTCATAGATTTCCAAAGCTTCTGAAGGCAAAGGACACTATCAATAGGACAAATGGCAACCAACAGATTGGGAAAAGATCTTTACCAATCATACATCCTATAGAGGACTTATATCCAAAATATACAAAGTACTCAAGAAATTAGCCTCCAGAGAGCCAAATAACCCTATTAAAAATGATGTACAGCCAGATGTCCTTCAACAGAGGAATGGATACAGAAATGTGGTATAGCTACATAATGGAATACTACTCAGCTATCAAAAACAATGACTATGAAATTCATAGGCAAATGGATGGAACTAGAAAATATCATCCTGAGTGAGGTAACCCAATCACAGAAAAACACAAATGGTATGCACTCATCGATAAGTGGCTATTAGCCCAAATGCTCAAATTACCCTAGATGCACAGAACACATGAAACTTAAGAAGGATGACCAAAATGCAAATGCTTCACTCCTTCTTTAAAAGGGGAGCAAGAATACCCTTGGGAGGGAATAGGGAGGCAAAGTTTAGAACAGAGACTGAAGGAACACCCATTCAGAGCCTGCCCCATATGTGGCCCATACATATACAGCCATCAAGCTACATAAGATGGGTGAAGCAAAGAAGTTCAGGCTGACAGGAACCAGATGTATATCTCTCCTGAGAGACACAGCCAGAATACAGCAAATACATAGGCGAATGCCAGCAGCAAACCATTGAACTGAGAACAAGACCCCCGTTGAAGTAAACAGAGAAAGGACTAAAAGAGCTGAAGGGGCTTGAGACCCCATATGAACAACAATGCCAACCAACCAGAGCTTTCAGGGCCTAAGTCACTACCCAAAGACTATATATGGACTGACCCTGAGCTCCAACTGTATAGGTAGCAATGAATAGCCTAGTAAGAGCACCAGTGGAGGGGGAAGCCCTGGGTCCTGCCAAGACTGAACCCCCAGTGAATGGGATTGTTGGGAGGAGGGTGGTAATTGGGAGAGGATGGGTAGGGGAACACCCATAGAGAAGGGGAGGGAGAGGGGCTAGGTGGATGTTTGCCTAGAAACTGGGAAAGGGAATAACAATTGAAATGTAAATAAGAAATACCCAATTTAATAAAGCTGAAGAAAAAAAAGGTGTACAGAGCTAAACTAAGAATTCTCAGCTGAGAAATATTGAATGGCTGAGAAGTAAAGAAATCTTCAACATCCTTAGTCCTCAGGGAAACACAAATCAAAACAACCCTGAGATTCCACCTCACAGCAGTCAGAATGGCAAGATCAAAAACTCACGTGAAAACAGATGCTGACCAGGATGTGGACAAAGTGTAATACTCCTCCATTGCTGGTGGAATTGCAAGCTAATACAAGCACTCTGGAAATCAGTCTGGCGGTTCCTCAAAATATTGGACACAGTACTACGTGAGGACCCAACTATAACACTCCTGGGCATATACCCAAAAGATGCTCCAACATGTAATAAGGACACATGCTCCATTATGTTCATAGTAACCTTATACTGGAAACAACCCACATGTACCTCAACAGACAAATGGAAGCAAAAATATGGTACATTTTCACGATGGAATACTACTCAGCTGTTAAAAAGAATGACTTCATGAAATTCACAAGCAAATGAATGGAACTAGAAAATATCATCCTGAGGGAAGTAACCCAGATACAACAGAATACACATGGTATGTACTCACTAATAAGTGGATATTAAACAAAGCTTGGAATACCCACATTACAATCATGGACCATATGAAGCTCAAGAGGAAGGAAGACCAAATTGTGGATGCTTAGTAATACTTAGAAGGGGTAACAAAATTATCAAGGGAAGTAGAGGGTGGGAGGGACGGGGGAGGAAGGAAGGAGAGAGAAGAGGAAAGGTGGGGCAGAATCAGGTACAGGAGGATACTGAGGAGATGTACAGAGAGCCTAGAGATTGAACAGAGGTGTGTAGCAATGGGGGATGGGGTAGTACGGGTAGCAGCCAGAAAGTCCCAGATGCCAGGAAAGCAAGAGCCTCCTAGGATCCAACAGGGATGACATTAGCTGAAATACCCCACAAAGGGGAGGGAGTATCTGTCAAGACTGTATCTAGAGGTTAGGCTTGGCCCCCCACTTGAGGTACAGGGCCACCCACCCATCTCCAAAAATTTAACCCAGAATTGCTCCTGTCTAAAGGAAAGACAGGGACAAATAGTGGAGCAAAGACTGAAGGAAAGGCTATCCAGAGACTGCTCCACCTGGGGATCTATTCCACATGCAGACACCAAACCAAGACACTATTGTGGATGCTAAGAAGTGCTTGCTGACAGGAGCCTGATACAGCTGTCTCCTGAGATGCTCTGCCAGATCCTGAGCAATAGAGATGTGGGTGCTTGAAGCCAACCATCAGACTGATCACAGGGACCCCAATGGAGTAGTTAGGGGAAGGACTGAAGGAGCTGAAGGGGTCTTATCTGGCATCAATGGGAGAGGGAGGCCCTTGGTCCTATGAAGGATTGATGTCTCAGTGTAGAGGAATGTTTGAGGTGGGAGTACCCTCATAGAAGCAGGATAAGGGGGAATGGGATAGGAGGTTTGCAGAGGGGAAACCAGGAAAGGGGATAACATTTGAAATGTAAGTAAATAAAACAAAAATTAAATTAAATTAAATTTAAAATAAATTTCAAGAATTTAAAAAAATATTATATATATATAAACTATATAATAATCTGTATGCTTTCCTGGGTTCCTTACAGATCATTATACTCTGGATGCCCACTCAGTGCTTAGTAAATTTAGCAAGGCAAGCTGTATCATCTAATGTTGTATTGTCACATAATATCCAATTTTTTTTCATGGCCAATACTATAGCAGGGGACCTTTGGTATAATAAAAAAAATTTAAAAATCCATATACATTATGTATACAAATGTGTGTATGTGTGTGTGTGTATTTTTTACCCAGTTTCAATGAAAATATACATTCATGTTTATACTTGGAGATAATTCTTCTGTTTAACATTATAATAGAAATCGAAATGCATAGATGAAATAGATTTATTCTTATAGATTTTACAACATTGGAGCTGTCTCACACAAAAAAATTATAGCTACTTCTTAGTTCATTAAAGTCTTAGTAAAAACTAACATAATCAAAAAATGACAACAGATTAGAGTGTGGCATGCATGATGAATAAGTGTCTGGTTACTTGTAATACAGGCTTGATGGCCGTTGTTGTATGAAGGTCTTTCATGGGTATGAAGAAAGCACTTCTACCATCGAGGTTGTTTATGTAGGCCTTAAATTCTCCACCCACATCTCATTTGCAGCTCAGCTGAATGCTTGATTGTTTTTATAGTTATCAACTGGGAAGTTCAATCTCTTACAATGTTGTGTTGGAATCAGATAGTTCCTACAGTTGAAGTCATCTAAAGGGCGACAATGGGTAGAAGGTTCCATCAGAAATATTTTTCTCAGGCCTGAAAAGATGGCTCATGGCTTGATGTTTAGTTTACAACCACCTTACCTCAGGACACCTTTCTGCACAGAGGACAGATATGGGATCTGATTATGCCTTCAGAATAGCACAATCCCAACCTCCTATCAGAAATCCATGGCCAAAGAATCATATAGTCTCCTCTATGAATGTATTAAATTTTATGGAATGGCTCAAACATAAGGTAGCTATTATATTAGTTCCTTACAGATCATTATACTCTGGATGCCAGAATGTGTGTGTATGTAAGACAAAATTTACTATGTTTAAAAAAGAAGAAAAGATAATTTTTTTGCTATAAAGACAAGATATTTAATGATATAGATATTTTTAGCCTGATTTAAACTTTAAACATTATGTAAAATTCCAAGATGTCAAAGTATACCACACTTGTGTGTACAATATTAAGTTTAATGCATTCATTTACTTTAGTCATATGTATATATAGGCTTGTGCATATGAGTGCAGGCACCCATGGATGTCAGAAGACCCCAAATCTTCTGGAGCTGGTGTCATACATGGTTGCAAACCATCCATTTTTGGTGCTGTGAAACAAACTTGGGTCTTCTGAAAGAGAAGTCCATTTTCTTGACTTCTGAGCCATTCCTGCAGCTCGGAGTTTTGACCTTGTTATGTCTTATTTAAAATAAAATTTAAAATATAATCATATCTCAGTTTCTTTCAAGTATTCTGTGCCCACAGGTTTGCTGTGTTATGATGCTATAGCCTAAGCCCAGCTGGATAAAGAAATTCAGACATCAGCAGTCTCAGGTTCTGCTCCTCATGTCTTCATTCTGAAGCACAGGTGGAGGGAGCTGTCAGAGTTATCTGAGGCTTGCCTTTATTTTCAGTGAATGCCAATTACCTGCAAGTGACAACAATCTCCACAAGTACATACAAAGCCTCTGCATTGTCAGGGTCATTAATTCCTTTGATTACTCTAAGTTATTTGACCCAGTCCAATGGGAATTGGTTGAAGGTACTCCCCACATCACATCTATCAGAGATAGTAATTGGTAAAGAGTAGCCTCCAGTCCACCAACACCAGGGTAGGGCTTTGTAATTTGATGCAAATCCCTACTCCGGTTAAGGGGTAGTGAGAAAATCTGAATTTTAAAATCACAAACAGTTGTATTTGGTAGGAAAGGATACCATACATTTCTAGTATCTCTCCCATCAGCCAGAGACCTTCTGTAAAATATTCATTATTTTCTAATTCTTTGAACATTCCTTAAGAGTTTTGAGTTTCACTGTGTTTAAAATTTTCAATTTATCTTTGTTTTTGCTACTGTTTATTTTTGTGAGTTTCAGGGCTGAATTGAGTCTCCTAATGTAGCTCAGGCTGGCTTCCAATTCACTTTCCATGATTTCTGTCTGTGGTGGCTGTTGTGTTTATGTGTGCTAATAACATACACATGATATACATTACACATTTATACTTATATAGTATATGTAGGATGTATAGTATATGTAGTATATGTATATAGTTATTTACATGGTATATGTAGGATATACTCTAGTAGGATAGTATTGGGTGAACAATCTACTCTGTCAAAGTAGGAAAAAATGTGATTCCTATGTTTTAGAAATTCACTCAATTTAGTTTATTACCAATTCATTGGCCATTAAAAATTCATCAGTATATTTTGAATCAGACTTAGGACATATGTCAAATACTCTACCATAATCTCAGGAACTTGAGCAAAGATGGGGCATGGAATGTCATACCAGAGAAACAAGGACAAGGAACCACTTGGCCTGCTGTTAAAAATAGAACTCTTCAGGGAAGCTCTCATGGCCGAGTGCAGTAATATCTCCCCTCGGTGTTCATCCTTGGTCTTACACTCCTTCTTATAGATTCATTGTATAAACTCATTTGGTTAGGGCTGTCTATATCAATTCTAGAGAGTCTCACTTTATTAGAATATTAATATATGTATATATGTATATGTACATGTATATATATTTTTTCCATCTCCTATGGGAAACTACTTAGCAAGGAATGTATTATAAGTCAGATATTAATAAATAGGTTTTCAACTTCTAAGAAATAGACTTGATGTTTGTTGCTCTTCGCATTTAGTGGGTCCTTTCTTTATGCCACATAATAGAGAACTGGTTTTTCTGGAACAAGTTAGGTGAAGGGGTTTTCTATAGAGAGACATTTATGGAGAATCTATCCAAGTGCCAGGACCTTCAGTGGGGAGGGGCAGCAATGTTACCCCAGAACATCAATTTACATTGGTACTTCAGGTCACTGGTGAGTTTCATTCCTAGTAACTTAGGAATAGAAATTATTTAGGGAGAGATGGCCCTAATAATAACAAGTTCCAAGAATAGCAAATCGCATGGTCAGCAGAGGCCCTTCAGGTTCAGAGACATTGCTCCCTATCCTTAAATCATTTTGTAGTCAGCTACTTCTGTCTGTAAGCGGAGTGATTTTTGTTGAGAGAATAGAAGCAATACTTCCTTCTCATCTCTTACGTTTCTTCTGTTGTGTCAAGTCTAGACAGTGGAAGATGTTCACAGTGCTACTGTCTCTGAAGGCAGCAGACAGGGTGAAAACAGAGATATTAACTTTCATAGGAAAATCTTTATCGCACTAACCAGCAAGAAGTTGGTCAAATGAGGGAGTAGAAGGCAGTTCATTAAAACCATTCTACACTGGAAAGAAGTGCCCAGTGGGTAGAGAACTAAGGAAAGCATGAGCTGTTTCAGGCCAGAGATCCAGAGTGGTGGCCACTGTCTTGACCTAGCAGTTTGTCAGCCCTGTTAGTGCTTGTCACTGTGTGCTGCAGTGACTTGGTCCGTAAATAACAGATGAATACAAAGCATTGAGCATTTACAGAATTCCAAAAGACTAGAACCCTTTTGCTTGAAATTTACTAACTTTGGAAGAGACCAAACTGTCCTCTATTAGAGTAAGATTTCTGGAGTAACTTGTAAAAACAAACAAACAAACCCCAAAAAACAAAAAACAAAAAACAAAAAACAAAAAAAACCCACATTTTTTTCTTGAGCAAATGTAATTTTTAGAAGAAGTCAAGGCTTTCACAAATATGAAAAGAATAGTCACTGAATCAGGAAATCACAAAATGGGATATTAACAAGAAATCTATGCAATTGTCTGACTTCAGTTATCATAAATTCCCAGACAATTAAACTCAAGAAAACATTGTCACTTAGAATCAAGTTTCACATGGCTTACAGATATTTAAAAGTGGCAAAATATACAAATACATGCTGGTGAGAAATTGCACCCTTGCGAAGAACAACCTGCTTCTACAAAACATGTTTAATATTCTACATTTGAAACCATACATAAAAGTGAGTGTTGTAAAGGCTGTTCCTGAGCTCCATTTGGACTCCCTCTAGCCTCAGGGAATTGTGCTCCCACGTACAGGTCATCATGTTCCTAGTTTCTGGTTTCCTGAGTGTGTAGGTGACTATCATTATACCGTTAAATGTCTCGAAATACACTATTCATTCATATGCAGTTATATATTGTGGTTGTCTTTTTATAATGTAAGCTATTTCTCACACAAGAGGAGAGAACAATGCACATAAAATTTATGGCATTTCAAACACCCTTCTTGTGTTTGAATATATATTCCAAAGAATTTATGAATTGCAGTTAAAATTAACTATAGTCTTTCTCAAGTGGGGAATTTATCATGGAGCTAAACAAACATCATTATTCTCTTGAGAGAGAAAAGTGTGGTTTATACAAAAACCTGGAGCTATTTTGCTTGATGAAAATGAGAAATTGCAAATCAATCTCTAAGAGACTTAAATTCATGAATTTCAATACACTCCAGTCTTTCTTTCCTTCGTTTCTTTCCTCTTAACTAAAGAGACTTGTCTTCTTCTTCTCCAAGTCAAGACTGAAGCCTGTGATCCACTCTGACTAGAGTCTCACAGACTCTATACTCTGCTTTTCCCACCATGGTTTCATAGTTGGAGGCTGGCTCAAGGCTAAGGAATGCTACACCCATGTGTCTGGGCTGGTCCTATGTCCAGCATCTGTCTAGTTGGTGTCATTCTAAGATCCTCAGGAGAATGTGTTCTCCTCCCTCCAAGTCTTTCTGGCTTATTGATGTCAAGAATCTCTCATTGCTTCAACCATGTGATTTCCCAAACCTCCCTAAAACTGCAAGCAAAGCTGTCTTAAGGACTACTTGCAAGTCCTGGATGGGTACTAGCCCTTAGCAGATTTCAAAGGGATGTTTCCCCTGCCTCCTGAGATCTCATTTTGAAGACAGTGCAAACTGTAGAACTACTAACCTTTGGGTTGAGAGTTTTCTCAGATAAACAGGAACAGTAAAAAACAAACAAACAAACAAAAAAAAAAAACAAAAGGAATGTATACACGAAGGGTCAGGACATAGTTTGTCTTCTTTACAGTTTGTGCTTTATTTCAAGGCTAGGTATAGACATTTCTAAATCTTAATGGAGAAAAAAATAGCTGCAACATGATCATAAACCAGTCAAAAATCAATATTCTTATCCGATCCAAAAGGTATTGAAAATGTCCTTTAATGGTGTTTACCCTACAGACCACAGTAACCTAATGGGGCAATGGATTGTGGATATGCTCTCTGTCTCTGTCTCCACCCATGTCTGTCTGTATTCCTTTCCTTCTAACTTACCATCTCCCTCTTTCCCACCATATTGTTCTCTACCTCTTCCACTTTCTTTTTTTCTCTGTTATAATGGAAAGGTTCATTATTTCTTATTATTTTAAGTTGTATATAAACTAATGGTTTTCATTATGGTATTTTTTTCTGCACATATGTCATTGTATTTGTGGCCGCACATGTTCCCAGCCTATTTTTCCATTGGGCCAACTCAGAGCATCATTAGTAGATACTTCAACATTTATAAACAGAACTTTACATCACAGGAATTGAAGGGTTTTTTCCTTCATTAACTTGGAATTAGAAGTGATTGGAGAAATGCCCTTCTTGTACAAATTCTAATGTCATCTGATGTTGCTAACCCAGATATCCAATGAATTCCTTCTGAGTAAATCTTCAGAGCAGATGTTAATTATTGTTTTTCAGAAGTGATATTAAGGTAAGTTATAACGGAAAGAGCAGGAAACAAAAGATAATTATAGTCTATGCTAAATGCCACTAATCCAAAAAGGAAATAAGAGATGGGTTTACCTGGAGAATTTCACCTAAGAAAGTGCTAAACTCTAACTGTCCAGAATTGTGGAATAATTCTTTTAAGGACTTGTTATAACTGCTGGGCACCGATAAGTTATAAAGATCATCTTTTAGCCTGGATTCTTGGTTTTTCAATCATTTGGGGATTTTGTGAATATGTAATATATCTCCTTAAACTTTCCTAAGTGGAGATTCTAAAGCTGTTTTGGTTATCTCTTCCACTTTAATATGAGGCAATATTTGCTCTGTTGCCACAGGATTTAATTTAGAGCAGGTAGTTTCTTAAATCCATCAAGGGTACTGAGGCAGAGAAATCATTTAGTTATTTTTTTCCTTTGAGAGATTTGAGCATACTGTGGTGATAATTGGATGGGTTCAGTCTAAAATCCTTATTCTCCATGCTAAAGGAATACTTATTTTTTGACAGCTGATATATGCTACTATTGAAAAAAAAAAAGACCCCTGTCATATGAGACCCAATTCACTGTAGAGACACTGCAGTAAGGAGTACTGAGAGAACCATAGTCTAGAGGACATAAATTTTTGTACCAAAGCCATCACCTTTCAGTTAGATTATCATATTGTAAAGAAAGTATTTGCTATTCTCACTAAACCTAAAATCGCATTCTGTACTTCTTAAAGTGAATGAAGTGAATTATATCTATGCATTTTCTATAGAGAATTTAGAGAGTCAAGAACAGAATGTTACTCAACAATTCAAGTTTCTGATCTTAGGATCCACTTAACATGTTCTAAGATCCCATACTAGTCATATATGTTGTCACATCTGTCAGGGCTCTGGCACATTTCCCCAAATTATAAGCACTGCAGCCTTTCAGAATGGCATCTTTGTGCCTAAGCATTTGAAATAAAAGAAGAGAAAGTAGATAACACACAACCTGTGCACAGCACAATTGCAGACAGCAGAAGCCTGGTGGGCACTAGTGAGCAGACAAATTGTGGTGGAAGAATAATTCCTAGGATAGAATATGAATAAAATATGGCACACATGTGAATATTAATTAAAAATATTGACAGATGAAATGTCAATAAATTCAAGTTTTATGGAAGTACATATTTTAATTTTATATGAATGATATTGTGCCTGCATGTATATCTGTATATCACATGCATCTGTGGTGTCCATGGGGGCCAGAAAAGGGCATCTGATCTTCTGGAACTGTAGTTATGGATAGTTATGAACCTTGATGTGGGCTCTGAGAATCAAATATGGTCCTCTGGGAAAGCAGCCAAAACTCCTAATGTTGGAACCACTTCTCTAGCTCTAATATATATATATATTTTTTATAAATGGTTAAACAAATCATTGTAGTGGAGAATGCTATAGCCATGGGTTATAATTTTACAATGGAATATAGTGACAATTTGAGCATTTTGGTACATTTAAAAAACACAGAAATGGTATAAGAATAATCTTGTTTTAATTCCAGGTATGGCATATAAGGGCTGCTTCAGACTGTACACAGCAGCTGACTATAATTTGCCTCATGCTCTGGCATGGGCATGATTTTGCACCTGCAGACAGTTTCTACAATAGCATGATATTTGGAATTCGTGGGACATTTCAGAGGGCATATAAATGCTAGGACCTCAAGAGGAAGTTTGGGTCATTGGTTGGCTGTTGCTTGTGATTTGCTAAGTAGTTGTTCACAAAGAAGAAACAAGAAGATATTAGATATCTTAATGGCAAAGATCAAACTTGCCCCAAGGGACTGGACACCCCTAATGGGCAGTAAGTAGTCTAATAATAATGTTGCCCACTTTCCAACCCCTGATTTTATTCAGAGATCTCTTCCGTTTATCTATCGTATCTAGTGTTAGGGGTTTGAAAGTCTGGGAAAAGGATGGAGAAGGGAGGAAGAAATAAGAATCCACAAAGTAGCCAAAGGCAAAGTATGGAGTCTATATTTTTAAGTTAAATGAGGGAAAAATGTCAGGGGAATGACATTTATGTTTCAAGACATTTCAATCGTTTAAAACTCACTGTAAGGATGTGATACACTGAGAATAAGTAACTCAGGTTACTCAAAGTGCCATTAGAAAAAGCAGCTCATCAACCCCACAACATTCCCACGTGCATATCTGGTCATGCTGGTCAGTGTTGCAGTTCAGGGTTCACAGCTTTGTAAAACTGTTGATGATTTGAACACAGAAGTACAATGTGAGCTAATCAGCTGGGAGGAAACTTCGTGGTTAGTACTGACTTGATTTTTCATCGTGCTGTAATCGATGTATGCCGTGCACCCAGCAAAATGTATGTGCTCATTGGAAGGATCGACAGTAAAGATCCAAAACTCAGCATTTTCCTACTCAACCTACTGCAGGCTGTGTTCTTCTAACTGCTGCGGCTGGAGTATCTATGCCTTGTGAAGAGGTGCCCAGAACTGGACTATGGGACAGAGTTTCTGTGATGTTTTCAGGCATAGAAATAATGCCCTGTGTGCTTTTTATGCCTTTAATTGAGTGGAGAAAACTGTAGGTGTTGTCTAGAAAAGTGTGTATGTTCTATGGTCACTGGCTGTTCTTTCTCAGCTCCTGTTCTGATACCTTGAGAGGCTACTAGAGTCTGAGCTGCCCTTAAGTGGACAGCGACTCTTACCCCACCAAGAAGTGGCTTCCTTGGGCTGTAATGCAAAAGGTAGGAGAGGCCTAGAACTTCCTCATGAGAAATAATCACATGTGGGGGCTTAGACTCTGGTTCAGCCATTTCCTTTAAAGAACAGAGATTATTTCTTAATTTATTTTTGATATTACAACCTTATCAACTGCCATTTTGATAAAGGATTTTTTAGCTGAATCAACCTTTACAAGCAATAACTTCACCAGGTAAAGTTAGCTCATTCTTTTTTTTATAAAGTTCAACTGTCAGATTCCATCACTGTACTGAGCTTGCATGCTAGACATTTTTTAATGACTTTGGTTGTTTTGTTCCTTTTATCTTTTACAAATTTTTTTCTTGCAGTGACACAAAGAGTTCTAAGTATCTCATGGTATTCAAAACCAACTCACCATGAGCAGAGCACTACACAGCCCCATGCTGAGCAGACCACTCTCTTGGCTTCTGGGTGACTAGCATAGGAGTGAAATATATTTGTCTTACATCACAGAAATAATTCATGTGCAAGAAATTACAAATAGCATGAGCATATGCAATATGTTTCTTGCTGTCACTGTTTATGATAAAAGCTCAATAGTCCCTAAGAATGTAGGCCTATTCAAACCAAACATGAGAAACTTTAATTTTAGAGTCTAAATGGCTCAGCACATGTATGCAAGTCAGAGCACCAGAGTTTAGATCTCCAGAACCCAAGTGGATGTTGCAACCTATAATTCTAGTACATGGAAGACAGAGATAGCAAATTTCCAGGACAATATGGCTATCCAGACTAGCCGTAACTGCAAGCTTCAGGTTTATTGAGAGTCCCTGCCTCAATATATAAAGTAGAGAAACATTCGGGAAACCACTTAATATCAATATCAATCATGGGCCTTTAAATCATGTGCTCATTCATGCATGTGGATCTGTATACAAAAATATGTCCACCTATATGTGAACACACACACCCACACATACACACACACACACATGCATACACATACACATACCACACGTACATGTGCAAAAACCATCATTTGATGTAAACTATTGGACATTTATGATGCACATGTTCAGAGTAGGCAAAAGACAAGATGTTCATGTCTGTAACATGGTATGTTTCAGCCTATTACCAACGAAAGTCCAGCAAGGCCCATCATCCAGGTTCCCTGTTCTTTCCCTGATGGTCATTGTTTAAGGCCGAAGCCAGCATCTCCAGTGACCTCTGGATTCTCAGTTGAGTGAGTATGTCTATCATTGGGGACTGGATTTCATGCATGACTGGGCCTTGCTTTGGAAACTCTTTTAACTTGGTCTTTTCTGTGCTCCCCATCTCCACATTTAGATCATCTGCATCCTGCCTTTCATTAGTGGTTTTTGCTGTCTGATACATGATTCATTATAAGTGTTCTTTAACTCACTTGCAACTTGACTATTGGTCTTCTATCTTCCTTTGTAGTCTCTTTCCTTTTCATGCCTTTCCCTAGTTCCCCAATCTACAAACTATGTAGACAGGTGACAGTATCATGATCAGGTGATGCTCAGAGAGCCTTTGCCAAGTTTCTTCATAACTTCTCCTTAGAAAAATTAAAGAAAACAAAATGTGGATCACTTATTCTCACCCTATACAAACATCTTCTATTAAAGAACATATTCACCACCCAGAGGATGTAGAACAGTAAAACCATTATAGGTTAGTGCAATGCAAGTCAGAAAGGGCCATCCTCCCATTGGAATAGGCAGAGCAGAAGGGGATAGAAATCCCATCTTTCTCACCAGTAGACCTGAACTCCTGCCATGATGGAACCAGGAAGGGTTGTCCCTAGAGAGACAGCATTGTCTGAACAAGGACACTGGGTTATCAATGAGTATGTAAACTACATGGTGAAAAATAGTTTTCCTCTTCCCAATTGAGTGAGCATTCAGAAGAAGAAAAAGTTGGGTTCTGAGTTTAATTCCAAGGCCAGGAGTGTGTATAATTGAGTAGCCCATCATGTGATCATGTCATGCATATAAATCCTCAAGCAGTGACAGAACATTCCGTTTACCTAGGATAAATGGGACATGGGTAGTCTGGAACTGCCTAGCAAAATGATGGAGGTAGAATGCAGATGTGGACACCATGGATGCTCTGAATCAGGTACAGGGACAGCACCTACATATGTGCAAGCTTTTCTGTCTGTGGGGAAGGATAGGGTCAAGGCCCAGTGCCTGGTGTAGGCCTTGGTTAAGTCACACTAGTGTTCAGGATTGGCCTGTTTCCTGCTGAGGGCTAAGTGGACTTTCCTCCACAGGAACCTACAGGTAGTTTGTTTCCTGTGTCAACACCACTTCTCCTGTATGAAAGGTACTCCCTAGTTCTGTTCCCAGGCCTGCCTTTGTGAATTGAAAATAAGAAGTGAGTCCTCTTTCCTCTCCATGACTGCATTCTCATTGTATGGTAAATTTCAAATGTGAACATAATGCATGCCTGAGGATTTCTAAATTCTGGAGAAAGCTTCACCAAATACATGAAAAAATCTAATTCTGCCACTTAAACAAATACCCGTGTAACTTGACCTCATGCAAAGTGAGTTTCATCAGCATAAATTAAATATTGTCTTCAGTAGTTTATTTTTGTTAGTAATGAATTTAAAATATATTAAAGAGGGGTGTTATTTTTTGCCAGGTTTCAGAGGCAACTCTACCATTACTTACAGAAATATGTCCCTTGGGATAAGTTAGAATTGCCCTTCCTCATGTATTTTCAGCTTTAAATGTTTACAATCAAAGCATCTAAAGACAAAATGATCAAGTGGTCATCCTTGAAAACATACACACAAATGACACTATACAGAATTACCAGTTTGTGATTCTGTATTTACATGAACTCTAGATTATAGTATATCTTAGTAATATAGTTATAAAAATACTCTCCTTCATTGGTTATCATAAATTGATGATAAGGAGCAAGTAAAATGTGGACTATATACTCCAAAGAAAAACAAAAATAAACCAGTCCATGCACACCCTACAATACAAACGAACCTTGAAAACACACTGAAACAAAAGACGCACCAGCACCCTATGGTGCATGCTTGTCGTCCAGTGACCATAGCAATAACAGTCAATCAAACTGCTCTAGCAGTTTTCTATTGAGCTCCCACAGTATAGAAGTTGGATGAGTACAGCAGAGAAGACAGTGTTCACATAGAGCTATAGAAACAGAGCAATAGACTAGTTATTTTCAGGACAACTGATACTTTAATTTTAAAACCCACATGGCTATATTTTTATTTCCTGTTCCAGTTTTAAATTTTCTTTCTCTACACTTACCATTTTAGATAAAATCTGTAGCATTTGGTTTTAGTCCAAAAGCAATTTAGTTCACATATTTTCATAAATCCAAAACACTCTTCAAATATGACCAAATTGCAAATATTTATGACCAGTGGATCTGACAGGCTCCAACAATCTTTGCTAACTTTAGCTGCTTAAAGAGACTATTTGCAGATGTAAAACTTCATGTTTCCATGGATACTAATCTACCAAGGATACCTGAATCAGACAGAAAAGTAGTCTGAAATGTGTTCAGAATAACCAGGCATGTGGGAAATGTAATTATTTGCTCTGGATTTCTTGTAAAAACAATTCAGGATGTGGTCAAATCACTTCTGTAATGCTTGATAGAAAGCCTAAGGACTATTCTTTGAAGTGAGGCTCAGAGCGGGACTCGGGTGCAATGATGTCTGGACATCTCAGGACCAGTAGCTCTAAGAACAATACTTGAGAATCTCAAGAGGGTATGTGGTGACCTGTGCTCTACGTGCAGCATCCTGTACTGTGAGCTCCTCCATCAATTCAGGTCTTTCTGAACAGTGGGTGCAGCTTCCTACAGAGACTATTCCAGGGTGCTTTTGGCACAATAAGCTCTGATGCCTGTGTTCTCTTGGAATCAGCTTGGATCATTCACATGGGCCAGTAACTTGTCAGATTTTTAAATGCATTGTAAGCTTGAATGTGACTTGACATAGGGCATGGTAGGAAAACACATCGCAGAAGAAACTGCATGGACAATTTACTCTTAAGAAGCAAAATGATAGCAGGATATCTACAGCTTCCTTCGGCTCCTCTTACACTCCTCCCCAAGAACGAGACGGCTTCTCAGCATCAGACTCCGTGTTCTTGCTTTGGATATCTTCTTGTCTTTCCATACGTGGAAGCTTCTGCCCAGTGTTTGGCTTATTAAGAATGGGCACTTGTTTGAGAACAGTGAGTCTTGACTGTGACTTGAAAAATTCTTTCTCCATGAAATATTAAGGAGGTTGGGATGGGCATATAAGAATAAGAAGAGGGGAAACAAGGGCAGCATCGATTTCAAACTTGAAGGCTCCTGAATTTGTATTCGGGAGATTTCAAACTGAGAAAGGGAAGAAAAATGTAACCACTAGCCTCAAAATTCCCGGAAGCTGCCCCCCCCAACTAATCACTTTAATGAGCCTTTTCAGTCTTCATAGGTTTTTAATACAGAATTAAGTTTATATATTGATTAAAGTTCTTTGTCATCTCCCCCTGAAAATTCATGAATTTAATTTCTATTTACTTTTTTATTTCAAATTTATAAATTGCACTTTAAGAATCTATAATTTCCTGTAATATGTTATATGCTTTATGTAACAGTGTCACATTTGTCTTCCAGCCAAAAGGAATGAAAATACATTACCTCTTCTGTGATATGACATAACTTCCTTTAATTTCTTCTCTCACATTTGCCAAGTCCCAAGCTATCTGTCGCTTTTGCACTTTAATGCTTAGAGTTCTATATGGGAGTACCTTGATAATTTATGTTACATGTCAGCTTGGGTGGTAACAGGCTTTTAGTCCCATGTTACTCTGAAGATGGTATTTCCTTCTTTACGTCTCTCTCCCTCTCCGTCTCTCTCTCTCTCTCTCTCTCTCTCTCTCTCTCTCTCTCTCTCTCTCCCCCTCCCTCCCTCCCTTCCTTCCCTCCTTCTCTCTGTCTCTCTTTCTCTCTTCGTTCATTCATATGAGATTTCCATTTAAATTTGTGGTGTTTGAGTTATGAGAGCAGCTTCATTCAAAAGGGCAAAAACACTAACGGAGCAAAGACTCACTTTCCCCAAGAAACGAGTCTGTTTTTTAGTTGCTTCTGTAATCCAGCTGTGACTTATACCTGGGTCCCCAGTAGGTCTCCCCAGGACTGACAATGACAAAACTCAGACTCTTCCAACTCAACCACCATTGTGCTCATCTATCTACCTGTCTTCCACTCATCTATTATCAATCTTCCATATTTTCTTTTCTCTTTTTTCCTATCTTCTTCAATATCTACTTAGCACCCATTTTCTCTCTGAGGTCAGGAAGTGCCTTTCTCCTTGGTTTAGAAGAACTGGGCCCACATTTCTCTCACCCGCTCCTGCCACTTGCTTGACTTCTTTAACCGTCCTGTTTATAACTGTCACCCATCTTCTTTTCTTCTCTTCCTTTGCTTCCTCTTTCCTTCCATTACGTGGCATCACTTCTTTGCCTCTGTCCCACTGACATGACTCCTAGGGGCACACTCAGCTCTTTTGCCTTCGTTGAGCTACTAGTTTGGATTGGTTTTAAGCCAGTCAGTTATGCAATTTCCTGTGCATGGTTTGGAATTGTTCACATACTTACTGTATTTCTCTTTCCCAGTGTGCATCTCCAGCTTGTCCTTGGTGTTGGAGTATCAAAGCTTTGATGCCTCACCTTAGTTCCTCCAGGAAAAACACACAGAAAAGTTGCTTCTGTACATATTTTGCCCAACAGTATTTTAACCCTGTTACAGCTCAAACTCCACTGTGATTAAAGATCGATCTTTTCCTTCTCCCCTTACAGAAATCTCATCTACAGTTTGCTTCTGCAGTAAGAGAGTGAACACCTGGGGTTGAGGTTTGAAACCAGCACTAAGTTTTGGTCTCTAATTATCTCAGAAGCTTCAGGCTTAGCATTGATTTCTTTGCAGATGCAAATATTAGTGCAGGTACCTGTTCTCCAGGATAAGATTTAGAGTAATTATATTCTTAGGGATTAATTACTTAAACAGGCTCTCTGGCTTCTCTGAATACAAGCTTTTGGAAGCTGCTTAATGGTTGTACTGCCAGCTTTCTGGGATGGGTTTTCTCTCTGACTGCATCATCCTGTCCTACCTGCTGTGGAGGAAGTTGGCACAGAGGGTGGCCTTTGCCATCTCTGTGTGTTTTTTTTTCAATCTACATCTAATAATCTTTTTTGCATGAGCTTACCCTTCATTGTTTTAAGCAGCAATGTCATTGAATTCATCAAAGCAGGGAAAAGGGTTTTGTTCTCTGTGAAACAAATGCCACAATTGTGAAACCTTTGCTGTCACCACATCAAACAGTTTCCAGGAGACTCCACTATTCTCAGCTAGATATCCTGATATGGTAAAGTAGTCAACCCCTTACCAATAGAAAAAACCTTGGGGAAAAGTACTCAAACTGGAGGTGAGAGTTTATATCTCTGACTTTGAGGTAGTTGACCTTGGGTAGTGATAGGAGAGGGTTGACCAGAACCAACCAAGTACTAATTGTCAGTGCTGGAGAGAATGTCTAAATTCTTCAGTATTGACAGTTAACAAACCAGTAGCAATTTGTCATTCATAAGCAGTTTCATCACAGAAAGTTGGCTGATGCTACAGATGCATTTTGGTTACTACTGTTTTCTAAAAAGCTAGCGGCCAACACAGCTCTGAGAATATGTGTTTTTATGGGCACTACGTTCCATACTGATAGATTTCCCTTGGGGAGACGGAGAGAGAAAGAGAGAGAGAGAGAGAGAGAGAGAGAGAGAGAGAGAGAGAGAGAGAGAGAGAGAGAGAGAGAGAGAGAGAGTTTCTGTTTCATCATTTTTTTTTCTGGTCACATGGGCAACTATTTACTTTCAAAGATTTGAACCCATAGCTTGGTCTCCTGAGTTTGGGGTGGGTCATAGTTCCCACCGCACATTTGTCATCCATCGCTTGTTATGTTGACAGCCATATGCGGCTGTCTGCTTTAGTTGTCTGTGGCCTCCTGAAGGGCACAAACCCGGTTTTGTTCACTATTTTTTCTTTTCTCCATCTTTATTAAATTGGGTATTTCTTATTTACATTTCAATTGTTATTACTCTTCCTGGTTTCCAAGCAAGCATCCCCCTAATCCCTCCCCTTCCCCTTCTATATGGGTGTTCCCATCCCCATCATCCCTACCAACAATCACATTCACTGGGGGTTCAGTCTTGGCAGGACCAAGGGCTTCCGCTTCCACTGGTGCTCTTACTAGGCTATTCATTGCTACCTATACAGGTTGGACCAAGGGTCAATCCATGTATAGTCTTTGCATAGTGGCTTAGTCCCTGGAAGCTCTGGTTGGTTGGCATTGTTGTTTATATGGGGTCTCAATCCCCTTCAAGAACTTTCAGTCCTTTCTCTGATTCCTTCAACGGGGTCCCATTCTCATTTCAGTGGTTTGCTGCAGGCATTCGCCTATGTATTTGTCATATTCTGGCTGTGTCTCTCAGGAGAGAACTAGATCAGGTTCCTGTCAGCCTGCACGTCTTTGCTTCATCCATCCTATCTAGTTTGGTGGCTGTATATGTATGGGCCACACGTGGGGCAGGCTCTGAATGGGTGTTCCTTCAGCCTCTGTTCGAAACTTTGCCTCCCAATTCCCTGCCAAGGGTATTCTTGTTCCCCATTTAAAGAAGGAGTAAAGCATTCACATTTTGGTCATCCTTCCTGAGTTTCAGGTGTTCTGTGCATTTAGGGTAATTCAAGCATTTGGGCTAATAGCCACTTATCAATGAGTGCATACCATGTATGTTTTTCTGTGATTGGGTTACCTCACTCAGGATATTTTCCAGTTCCCTGCATTTGCCTATGAATTTCATAAAGTCACTGTTTTTGATAGCTGAGTAATATTCCATTGTGTATATGTACCACATTTTCTGTATCCATTCCTCTGTTGAAGGGCATCTGGGTTCTATCCAGCTTCTGGCTATTACAAATAAGGGTGCTATCAACATAGTGGAGCATGTGTCTTTGTTATATGTTGGGGCATCTTTGGGGTATATGCCCAAGAGAGATATAGCTGGGTCCTGAGGTAGTGCAATGTCCAGTTTTCTGGGGAACCTCCAGACTGATTTCCAGAACGGTTGTACCAGTCTGCAATCCCACAAACAATGGAGGAGTGTTTGTCTTTCTCCAAATAATCATGAGCACCTGCTGTCGCCGGAGTTTTTGATCTTAGCCATTCTGACTGGTGTGAGGTAGAATCTCGGGGCTGTTTTGATTTGCATTTCCCTTATGACTAAACATGTTGAACATTTCTTTAGGTACTTCTCAAGCATATGGCATTCCTCAGCTGTGAATTCTTTGTTTAGTTCTGAATCACATTTTTAATAGGGTTATTTGTCTCCCTGCAGTCTTACTTTGTGAGTTCTTTGTATATTTTGGATATGAGCCCTCTATCTGTTGTAGGATTGGTAAAGATCTTTTCCCAATCTGTTGGTTGTCGTTTTTTCTAACAACAGTGTCCTTTGCCTTACAGAAGCTTTGCAGTTTTATGAGATCCCATTTGTGGGTTCTTGATCTTAGAGCATAAGCCATTGCTGTTTTGTTCAGGAAGTTTTCTCCAGTGCCCATGTGTTCAAAATTCTTCCCTAGTTTTTCTTCTATTAGTTTGAGTGTATCTGGTTTGATGTGGAGGTCCTTGATCCACATGGACTTAAGCTTTGTACAGGGCGATAAGAATGGATCGATCTGCATCCTTCTACATGATGACCTCCAGTTGAACCAGCACCATTTGCTGAAAATACTATCTTTTTGCCATTGGATGGTTTTGGCTCCTTTGTCAAAAATCATGTGACCACAGGTGTGTGGGTTCATTTCTGGGTCTTCAATTCTATTCCACTGGTCTATCTGACTGTCTCTGTACCAATACCATGCAGTTTTTAATCACTATTGCTCTGTAATACTGCTTGAGTTCAGGGATAGTGATTCCCCCTGAAGTCCTTTTATTGTTGAGGATAGTTTTAGCTATCCTGGTTTTTTGTTCCAGATCAATTTGCGAATTGTTCTGTCTAACTATCTGAAGAATTGGATTGGTATTTTGATGGGGATTGCATTGAATCTGTAGTTTGCTTTTGGTAAAATGGCCATTTTTACTATATTGATCCTTCCAATCCATGAGCATGGGAGATCTTTCCATCTTCTGAGGTCTTCTTCAATTTCTTCTTCAGTGTCTTGAAGTTCTTATTGTACAGATCTTTTACTTGCTTGGTAAAAGTCACACTGAGGTATTTTATATTATTTGGGACTATTATGAAGGGTGTTGTTTCCCTAATTTCTTTCTCGGCTTGTTTCTCTTTTGTGTAGAGTAAGGCTACTGATTTATTTGAGTTAATTTTATACCCAGCCACTTTGCTGAAGGTGTTTATCAGCTTTAGTAGTTCTCTGGTGGAACTTTTGGGATCACTTAAATATACAATCATATCATCTGCAAATTCTGATATTTTGACTTCTTCTTTTCCAGTCTGTATCCCCTTGATCTCCTTTTGTTGTCTGATTGCTCTGGCTAGAACTTCAAGAACTATATTGAATAAGTAGGGAGAGAGTGGGCAGCCTTGTCTAGTCCCTGATTTTAGTGGGATTGCTTCAAGGTTCTCTCCATTTAGTTTAAGGTTAGCTACTGGTTTGCTGTATATGGCTTTTACTATGTTTAGGTATGGGCTTGAATTCCTATTCTTTCCAGGACTTTTATCACGAAGGGGTGTTGAATTTTGTCAAATGCTTTCTCAGCATCTAATGAAATGATCATGTGGTTTTGTTCTTTCAGTTTGTTTATATAATGGATCATGTTGATGGTTTTCCGTATATTAAACCATCCTTGCATGCCTGGGATGAAGTCTTCTTGATCATGGTGGATGAGTGTTTTGATGTGCTCTTCGATTCAGTTTGCCAGAGTTTTATTGAGTATTTTTACGTCGATATTCATAAGGGAAATTGGTCTGAAGTTGTCTTTCTTTGTTGGTTTTTTGTGTGGTTTAGGTATAAGAGTAATTGTGTTTTCATAGAAGGAATTCGGTAGTGCTCCATCTGATTCAATATTGTGGAATAGTTTGGATAGTATTGGTATGATGTCTTCTATGAAGGTCTGATAGTATTCTGCACTAAACCCATCTGGACCTGGGCTTTTTTTGCTTGGCAGACCTTTAATGACTGCTTCTATTTCGTTAGGAGTTCTGGGGTTGTTTAAATGGTTTATCTGTTCCTGATTTAACTTTGGTACCTGGTATCTATCTAGGAAATTGTCCATTTCCTGAAGATTTTCAAGTTTTGTTGAATATAGGATTTTGTAGTAGGATCTGATGATTTTTTGAATTTCCTCTGAATCTGTAGTTATGTCTCCCTTTTCATTTCTGATTTTGTTAATTTGGACACACTCTCTGTGTCCTCTCATTAGTCTGGCTAAGGGTTTATCTATCTTGTTGATTTTCTGAAAGAACCAACTTTTGATTCCGTTGATTCTTTCTATGGTCCTTTTTGTTTCTACTTGGTTGATCTCAGCTCTGAGTTTGATTACTTCCTGCCTTCTACTCCTCCTGGGTGTATTTGTGTCTTTTTGTTCTAGAGTTCTTAGGTGTGCTGTCAAGCTGGTGACATATGCTCTCTCCTGTTTCTTTCTGCAGGCACTCAGAGCTATGAGTTTTCCTCTTAGCACAGCTTTCATTGTGTCCCATAATTTGGGTATGTTGTACCTTCATTTCCATTAAATTCTAAGAAGTCTTTAATTTCTTTCTTTATTTCTTCCTTGACCAAGTTATCATTGAGTAGAGTATTGTTCAACTTCCATGTATATGTGGGCGTTTGTCCCTTATTGTTATTGATGACCAGCTTTAGCCCGTGGTGGTGTGATAGGACACATGGGATTATTTCTATCTTTCTGTATCTGTTGAGGCCTGTTTTATGACCAATTTTATGGTCAATTTTGGAGAAAGTACCTACTCCTACTATTATTGTGTGAGGTGCAATATGTGTTTTGAGTTTTAGTAAGGTTTTTTTTTTTTTTTTTTTTTTGTATGTAGGTGCCCTTGTATTTGGGGCATAGATATTTAGGATTGAGAGTTCTTCTTGGTGGATTTTTCCTTTGATAAATATGAAGTGTCCGTCCTTATCTTTTTTGATGACTTTTAGTTGAAAATCGATTTTATTTGATATTAGAATGGCTACTCGAGCTTGCTTCTTCAGACCATTTTCTTGGAAAGTTGTTTTCCAGCCTTTCACTCTGAAAGTAGTGTCTGTCTTTGTCTCTGAGGTGTGTTTCCTGTAGGCAGCAGAATGCAGGGTCCTCATTGCATATCCAGTTTGTTAATCTATGACTTCTTATTGGGGAATTGAGACCATAGGTGTTGTGAGGTATTAAGGAATAGTGATTATTGCTTCCTGTTATATTCATATTTGGATGTGAGGTTATGTTTGTGTGCTTTTCTTCTCTTTATTTTCTTGCCAAGACAATTAGTTTCTTGCTTTTTCTAGGGTGTAGCTTGCCTCCTTATGTTGGGCTTTAGCATTTATTATCCTTTGTAGCACTGGATTTGTAGAAAGATATTGTGTAAACTTGGTTTTGTCATGGAATATCTTGGTTTCTCCACCTCTGTTAATTGAGAGTTTTGCAGGATACAGTAACCTGGGCTGTCATTTGTGTTCTCTTAGGGTCTGTATGATATTTCTTTTCTGGTCCAATCTATTTGGAGTTCTGTAGGCTTCTTGTATGTTTATGGGCATCTCTTTCTTTATGTTAAGTGTCAATAATTTCTATGGAATCTTTTGCTCCTGAGATTCTCTCTTCTATCTTTTGTATTCTGTTGGTGATGCTTGTATCTATTGCTCCTTGTCTCTTCCTTTGGTTTTCAATATCCACGGTTGTCTCCCTTTCTGGTTTTTTTATTGCTTCTATTTCCATTTTCAATTCCTTCACCTGTTTGATTGTGTTTCCTGTAATTCTTTCAGGGATTTTTGTGATTCCTCTCTATAGGCTTCTACTTGTCTGTTCATGTTTTTCTGAGTCTCTAAGGGAGTTCTTTATGTCTTTCTTGAAGCCCTCCTTCATCATGATCAAATGTGATTTAAAATCTGGATCTTGCTTTTCTGGTGTGTTTGGATATGCATTGTTTGCTTTGGTGGGAGAATTGGGCTCCGATGATGCCATGTCGTCTTGGTTTCTGTTGCTTGGGTTCCTGCACTTGCCTCTCACCATCAGGTTGTCTCTGGTGTTACTTTGTTCTGCTTTTTCTGACAGTGGCTAGACAGTCCTATAGGCCTGTGTGTCAGGAGTGCTGTAGACCTGTTTTCCTGTTTTCTTTCAGCCAGTCATGGGAACAGTGTATTCTGCTTTCAGGCATGTATTCTTTCCTGTTTACTGGTCTTCAGCTGTTCCTGTGTGCATGTGTCCTGAGTCCACCAGGCAGGTCACTTGGAGCAGAAAAATTGTTCTTACCTCTGGTCTCAGGCCTAAAGTCGCTCCTCAGGGGCTGCATTTCAGCTCTCTGTGAGGGCAGCAACCATAATGGCCTGCCCCGCCTTTTCTCAGTTCCCTGTGCACAGTGGCCCCAGATGGCACTGGACCGTTTTCCTCTAGAGTCAGAAATGTGGGCACAATGTAGTCCCTTCTGGCTTCCCAGGCGTGTCTGCCCCTCTGAAGGTTTATCTCTCCCTCCCACAGGATTTGGATGCAAGGAGCTGTTTTACAGGGTCCCTTCAGATCCAGGTGGTGTCTGGACTGCAGGGGACCTGCAGCTAGAGTGCCTCTATCTTCCTGTTCCTAGAGGCCCTATACAGTTTCCTCTTGTGCCAGGGATGTGGGCAAGGGTGGGCAGTACTGGTGGTATCTCCTGCCCTGCAGTCTCAGGAGTGCCCACCTGTCTGAGCTATGTGCTTTCTCTCCCACTGGGTTTGGGAGCAGGGAGATGTGGGCCGAGACCAGAGAGGTAGTTTTATTCACTTTTGACTCCACTGCATATACACACCTTACCTGATATCGGAGACCCTCATTAATACTTTCCTTATTCATTTGAGAAACAAGGGGAGAAATAAGTAAAAAAAAGACAGTATATCCTGCGAAATAACCAATGACCTAAGGCATTCTTGTGGACATCACAAAGCAGGCCATCTTGACATCAGTAAGAATCCAACTGCTTCACCCAGAATGATAATAGTGGGAGAAGAGTCAGGTGGTAAAGCCTCAGTATATCTCAGGAATCCGTAGGAACAAACTTTACAGGACATTAAATTCTAAGCATAAGAGGGAATCATTGGTCTAAGTAAAGTGCACCTTGATGCATTGAATTGGTTACTTTCATATTGGCTTCTATGAGCAAATGATTTTTTAAATTTCTTACAATCAAAACTGTCATCAAGGGGTCCTGCTTTATAAAGCCCATTGGTTTCATAACAGAAGTACTGTTTTCATGAATAATAATTGTTTGAGCATTTCTAGTACAGAGCAAGAAATGATTGTATAGAGATTAATGAGAATATTTTAAATTGCTCCCAGTTTAGGAAGGATTCACACCACTGCTCCCCAGAAGCCTCTAAATCAGTGTCTATCAAAGTAACCGATGGGATATTTGAAACTAAATTGGTATTGAGAATGAATCGGACTGATTATAATTTTAAATGGTACTCAAATAAAAATCTGTTTGCAATCAATTAAGTATTACAATTTATAACTGGATAGAGATCAACTAGCTGCTCCCCGAGATGCCCTGTCATTGTTTCTCATTGCTTTCCATTCCAAGGGTTTAAAAGAAAGGGATTTGGAAGGCTAGTTTAAAGGTAAAATGGAAGTTTACTAATGCATACATTTTTAAATTGGATATTTTTTATTTACATTCAAATGTCATCCTCTTTCCCAGTTTCCTGTACATAAACCCCCTATTCTACCCTCTCCCCCTCTTCTATAAGGGTATTCCCCCACCCAACCACCCATCGCTTTCTACTTCCCTGCCCTGACATTCCCCTACACTGGGGATTCCGGCACTGGCAAGACCAAGGGCTTTTCCTCCCGTTGGTGCCCAACAAGGCCATCCTATGCTACATATGCAGATGGAGCCATGGGTCTGTCCATGTGTACTCTTTGGATGCTGGTTTAGTTCTTGGGAGCTCTAGTTGTTTGATACTATTGTTCTTATGGGGTTGCAAACTCCTTCAACTCTTTTAATCCTTTCCCTAACTCCTCCAATGGGGACCCTGTTCTCAGTTCAATGGTTGGCCGCTAGCATTAGCCCCTGTATTTGTCATGCTCTGGCAGAGCCTCTCAGCAGACAGCCATATCAGGCTCCTGTCAGCATGCACTTCTTAGCATCAGTAATATTGTCTGGGTTTGGTGGCTGTATGTGTATGGGCTGGATCCCCAGGTGGGGCAGTCTCTGAAGGGTCTCTGCTCCAAACTTTGTCTCTGTATTTCCCCCTATAAATATTTTTGTTCCCTCTTCTAAGAAGGATTGAAACATCTGCACTTTGATCATCCTTTTTCTTGAGTTTCCTGTGGTCTGTGGATTGTATCATTGGGTAATCTGAGATTTTGGGTTAATATCCACTTATCAGTGAATGCACACCATGTGTTTTTTTTTCTCTTTTGTGATTGGGTTACCTCACTCAGGATGATATTTTCTAGTTCCATCCATTTGCCTATGAATTTCATGAAGTCATTGTTTTCGATAGCTGAGTAGTACTCCATTGTGTAGTTGTACCAAATTTTCTTTATCCATTCCTCCATTAAAGGACATCTAGGTTCTTTCCAGCTGCTGGTAATTATAAAAAAGGCTACTATGAATATAGTGGAGCATGTGATCTTGTTATATGTTAGAGCATCTTTTTGGTATAGCTGGTTCCTCATGTAGCACTATGTCCAATTTTCGGAGGAACCTCCAGACTGATTTCCAGAATGGTTGTACCAGTTTGCAATCCCCCCAACAATGGAGGAGTGTTCTTTCTACACATCCTCGCCAGCATCTGCTGTCATCTGAGTTTTTGATCTTAGCCATTCTGACTGGTGTGAGGTGGAATCTCAGGGTTGTTTTGATGTGCATTTCTCTGATTCTATGAACATTTCTTTAAAAGTACTTTTCAGCCATTCGATATTCCTCAGCTGAGAATTCTTCGTTTAGCTCTGTACCCCATATTTTCATAATGTTATTTGGCATTTTGGAGTCTACCTTCTTGAGTTCTTCGTATATTTTGGATATTAGCCCTCTATCAGATATAGGATTGGTAAAGATCTTTTCCCAATCTGTTGGTTGCCATTTTGTTCTAATGACAGTGCCTTATAGTAGCTTTGCAATATTATGAAGTGCCATTTGTCAATTCTTGATCTTCAAGTACAAGCCACTGGTGTTCTGTTTAGGAAAATTTCCCCAGTGTCTATGTGTTCAAGGCTCTTCCCCACTTTTTCTTCTATTAGTTTGAGTGTATCTGGTTTAATGTGGAGGTTCTTGATCCACTTGGACTTGAGCTTTGTATAAGGTGATAAGAATGGATGGATTTGCATTCTTCTAGATGCTGACCTCCAGTTGAACTAGCACCACTTGTTGAAAATGCTTTCTTTTTTCCACTGGATGGTTTTAGCTCCCTTGTCAAAGATCAAGTGACCATAGATGTGTGGGTTCGTTTCTGGGTCTTCAATTCTATTCCATTGATCTGCCTGTCTGTCTTTGTACCTGTCTCTGTATTATACAATTTTTACCACTATTGCTCTGTAATTCAGCTGGAGGCCAGGGATGGTGATTTCCCCCAGAAGATCTTTTATTGTTGAGGATAGTATTCACTATCCTGAGTTTTTTGTTATTCCAAATGAATTTGCAAATTGCTCTTTCTAACTCTATGAAGAATTGAGTTCGAATTTTGATTGGAATTGCATTGAATCTGTAGATTGCTTTGGGCAAGATGTCCATTTTTACAATATTAATCCTGCCAAACCATGAGCATGTAAGATCATTCTATCTTCTGAAATCTTCTTCAATTTCTTTCTTCAGAGACTCAAAGTTCTTGTCATACAAATATTTCACTTGCTTGGTTTGAATCACACAGAGGTATTTTATATTGTTTGTGACTATTGTGAAGGGTGTAGTTTATCAATTTCTTTCTCAGCCTGTTTATCCTTTGAGTAGAGGAAGACTACTGATTTGTTTGGGTTAATTTTATATCCAGCCACTTTGCCAAAGTTGTTTATCAGGTTTAAGAGTTCTCTGGTGGAGCTTTTAGGGTCATTTAAGTGTATGATCATATTATCTGCAATGCATACATTTTAAGAAAAATGTAAACCAAAGATATATTTCCATTACTGGCTTGTTTTGTGTTGTCAACTTGACACAAGAGTAAGTCACCTCAGAAGAGGAAGGCACCTCAGTTGAGGAAATGCCTCCATGAGATCCAGCTGTAAGGCATTTTCTCAATTGTTGATCAATATGGGAAGGCCTATTGTGGGTGGTGGCATCCCTGGACTGATAGTTCTGTGGTCTATAAGAAAGCAGGCTGAGCAAGCCTTGGGAAGCAAGCCATAAGCAGTAACACATGCATGGCCTCTTCATCAATTTCTGCCTCCAAGTTGTACCCTTTTTTGAATTCCTGTTCTGACTTCCTCCAATGATGGTCTATGTTCTGGAAGTGTAAGCTGATTAAACCCTTTCCTCTCCAACTTGCTGTTTGGTCATTGTGTTTTGTTGCAGCAGCAGAAACCCTAACTGAGTCACTGAGGTCATGCACAAAGCTATGAATTCTGTTCATAATTCTATGTACATATAATTCTGTCTATCTATCTATCTATCTATCTATCTATCTATCTATCTATCTATCTATCTATCTATGTATCTGTCTTCCTCTTTCTCCCCCACCCCTCCCCATACACTCATAGAATTAAAATTTCTCATATTCATTTTGACACATGTACAAGTAAACACTCACACAAATACTATGCTCTCACTTAGCCGCAACAATACATATTAAAATTAAGACTAAGTCCTGTCATTAGCACTCTGGAAGGAACACTAGATGGGCATCCTGTCTTTCCTCAGGATGTGTTGCACTGTGGAGTGGACACTTAACTGGGCCCTGTTTTCCCCTGGGAAGTTCCAGCCTTTCTTTACTTTGTGACCCACTTGAGGGAGAATCACATATATCCTTTTTTCTTTCTTTTCTCCTTATCTTGTTCAACATTTTGAATTAAGGAATCCAGCTTAATGGTTGTCCACATGAAGTATCTCTGGACTTATGCATTTGCTGATGGAGTAGGTCAAATGGAAATTTAATCTAATACACACTTAAGTAGAAAGAACAAAAACAGAGGCACATTAATTATTTCTGTACATCTCCAAACCAGACAAGCTGATGTTATTTTAAGATCCCAGTAACTGAATTCTTTTTCTGTTCAAATGAGTATTAAGTAAAATGGAGCCTGAATCATAATTTAATGTTTCAGCTAATGCGATTCTTGATTCTAATCTGCTATAAATTCATTGCAATTATTTGGTAGAATTATTTAATGTGATTTTGCCTGCCTGAATGTATTATCATTTGTCCCCAAGAATCTGTCTGGCAAATACCAAGAATGTATATCACTGACAGACAAGTAGATTTCCTTTCTCAGCATGGTATAATACATATTTTAAATCCATTTTCTGGGAATGTAAGACCACATTAAATATACAGAAAACAATCTTTCCCATCAGCTGGATCTCCTCTATCAAAATATATCATGCTTTTACCATATTAACAATTTCATTAATTTGAGAAAAGGAAGGCTGCCTAATAATACTTGTCCCCATGTTTTTATAGGATTCTAATGTGTTCCAATAGTAGTTCCTAAAGCATTAAAATCAGTGGAGTTGAAGACACACCCTGACCCTAGATGGTGAATGTGCTATAAACTATACTGTTAGTTGCTAAAGACAGGTAGGTACCTGGGCTGCAACAGCGCTTCCCAACAATTAATTCATTGGAATGGAATAAGCATTCGGCACTGATGGGAAGAGTCAAATACCAAACATTACATTTTTGAAGACCTTGTGGAGTGATCCTAGAATTCCTGAATAATAAATCCACACACTTTTCCCTTACAACCTCCCCACATTATTACTGATATTTCTTTCTATAAAAGTTCACTAACTCTGTTGTGGTCTCCAAAGAAACCACAACTGCTGCTTCTGAATTACATGTTATACAGTGAAGCTCATGGTGCTTCACCCCTATCCTCAATGTAGATACTAAGGAGTGACATTTGAGAGCTTTGAGAGAAGGAAGCAGTAGTTGTAGACATTAGCGAAGTCTCAAGGATCATTACCAACGGCACCAGAACAAACCCAAGGAGATGTGTTAAAATGGTTTGGCTGGATCACAGGGCAAGAGTTTCTAAGACTGAAGTAGCAGCTGCCCTAGCTTTGAGTCATTGAAGAGGAACACGGGCAGAGATGGAAGGTGGAATCTGTCCGCATGTGTGTAGCTGAGCTGTTAGGGAAGAGTTCAAGGGCTCCATGGGACAAAGTAAGTGTGGGCAGACAAGAAAACTGCATGCAATGTTTGGTTTCTGAGAAACTGAGATTGTGGGAAACAGAGACTGTTGCTGATAATATATAAGTCTTAGTATTCTGTTGCTGTGATAAGACAGCATGATCAAGCCAAGACTTATAGAAGAAAGGGTTTGTAGTGGCTTACAGTTTTAGAGGGTTAAATTCCATAATCACCATGGCAGGGAGAATGGCAAGAGGCAGGCAAGAAGGCAGGCAGGCATGGTGCTAAAACAATAGTTGAGAGCTGTTATCTAGACCCACAAGCAAGAGGCAGAAAGAGCTAACTGTGAATGAATGGCATGGGATTTTGAAACTTCCCATGTGATATGTCACTTTCAAGAAAGACATACCTCAAAATCCTTCCCAAACAGTTCCACCACCTGAGGACCAAGTATTTAGATCTACTAGCCTGCAGGAACCATTCTCATTCAAGTGACTATACCAGACTTAAGTAACATTTGTTAATGTTAAATGTGAAAGCAACAAGTCAGCATGGGCATAAGGACCATGGATGAGACTGGCAACAAAGTGAAATGCAGCATCATTTAGAGAGAGTGTTCCCAGATACAGTGAAGGTGAACTCATTACAATGGGTCCCAGTATGATAAGACTAGTGTTTAAGTGGAAATTTAGACCCAGACATAAGCAGAGAAGATACCAAAAGACACAGAAGATGCTCTGTTGCTATGCAGCTGTCCTATCTCAAATGCAAGTCCATCAGGGACTCTGGGGGGAGTCCCACCCTCAAAGTTCTCTGTTGATGTCAACCTGCCCATACCCAATAGCAGACTTCCAAAATCCTAAACTGGAGGGCAACATGTGGGATTGTTTAAACCCACTAAATTTTGATACTTCATTGTGACAACCCTCACAATTTAAAACAGTAACAGGATGCACTACATAAAAAATTATTTTTCCTTTTTTTAATTATTTGCATTCTTTTGTAGGCTATGGTTTTAAAAGGTCTGCTGAAATGCACTTAAACTTTTCTGTTTGTTTGAAAAGTTCATAGGAAACTCATGGAGCTCACGGTAATGATTCTTTATAGAAATCAAGTAGAATAAGAGACTTAAATATGGATTTGGAAGTTAAACTTCCTGAATAATATTGTAGAGATAGATAGATAGATAGATAGATAGATAGATAGATAGATAGACAGATAGATAGATATAGATACTTAGATGAATGATAAGACAGACAAACAGATGGAAGGACGTTAGATGAGACAGAATAATACAGATGATAGCTAGATTGGTAAGTTATAAATAGATGATAGATATGACAGAGTGGAAGATTGATGGTAGCTATTAGATGATAGATAGCAACAGATAGATGATAAAAAGGTAGCAGATGGTGATAGATGAATAAATAGATGGCAGATAAATAATTGGTAAATAATGTATAGATAGATGGGAGCAGGTGATTGACAGATAAATGTTATAGATAGACAATGGATATACGTTGATAAAAATTTTATGTGTTAAGTACATGGTTCATTTAAAGTATATATGCATATTAAGTATAGCATATTGCACTACTTAGAGAGTATACTATAATACACTGCATACTATTGCCATACATCCAGCAGTCATGTCATGTCCATAGTTATATCTCATCATATATTTCTTTACAAAATGAAAACACTTGCCAAAAATTTCATCTTCAAAGATTCATCATTTTTCAAATAGTGTTTCATGTGTCTGTATCCAAACTTGGTTTTAAAGGAGAGGACTGGATATGTTGACTGAACAATAATAATGGTTCTTGCAATCTTCATCAGGTTGTTTCCTATATTGTGCATCGTTCATTTTATACAATTAGACGGCTTTTTTTCTACTAGTAGATGAAGTAAGTTGTTTCTGAGGAGACTGTACTTGTTCCTTCTGTGAGTTTTCTGTAAGACACACACTGAAATTTCTATCATTTAAAGCAAAACAAACAAACAAACAAACACCCAAACCCCAAACCAAAACCAAATCAAAGCAAAAAACCTAAGTGGCCTTTGAATAATTATTCCCAGCAGCATTCTCAGTTCTTATCTAGATTTAGAAACACTGAACTTCATACTTTATCTTCTGAATTCATAATGCCATAGTGCACTCAGAGGCCAGCCCTTCATAGTCTCAGCCATCAGCCTGAACTTCTGTTTGAAGGTCTAGGTGTTAGAGCTGGCATCCGTTCCTTGCAGCTCAGTGGTACTGTGGTATGAAAATCTCTAGCAGTGTGTCTGCTTTTATTCACCATGTTCTCAGTGTCTGGCTTTGGAATACTGTGTATGCTCCTATCTTTATGTTGTTGTTGTTGTTGTTGTTCCACTTTAATATCCAGATAAAACAGTTTCCACCATCATCAAAACATTGTTTAAAGCAGCATGCCAGAGCCCTCTTGCTTTTTTCTTTTTTTTTTCAACTAATAAAGCCATCGTTTTAATATAAATTTTAATGAAACTAAAATGAAAAATATGATGAAGAAAATGCACTTATGCAGAATGAAGTATACATATCATATACAAAATTTGTGCGAATTTTTGAACAGTAGATATCTTTTTGTCCTTTGTCTAATACACACTGGGAATATTCCCTACCCTTGTTTGATAAATGCTCTTCAGGATCCATTACCATGAACGTGCAGCTTTATATTCTTGTTCAACTTTCAATGGCAGAGTTCTACTTAATTTTTACAGTTGTATGGTTATTATAGTAATTGTGTTCAGATAGAAATATGACTACAAACATATGTATGTGAAATAAACTCAACATTTCAAAAATGCAAAATCATAGCACTCAGAAATATACATAATTATATCTGGCATATATAATTATAATAGATATAAAGGCATATCTATGACAAGACAGCAGCAGAAATCTAATGTAAGTAATGCATTGTCTTTCCAATAGCACTCTTGCTTTTTTCTATCATGGTCAGGGATGCTCCTGGTCTGAGGTGCTGTATAGCATGTATGCTGTGTTCACATCATTATCTTCAGTTAACCAAGACAGAGTGTTCATAGCAAAAGTCCAGTGTCTGGCATATAGATTTTCATTATGTGTGACTGCTCTGCCTTATGTGTGTTTCAAACTATATCATGAGTCAATTTCATCATATTAATTCTCTCTGCACATCAATGAGGGGATATTGTAGATATAAGATGTGACTTTTTTTTCTTTCTCTGCGTTGGTGGTCAGCTCAGGGGAGTTTAAGTAGAAGAACATTTTTAGGTGAGTTCAAGGTTATTCTGAAGTTACCACAAAGATGATCCAAACTGTATTGTGCTCATGCTTTGAAGATTTCTAGGAGGATGGGTGTATCCACTGTGGCTCTACTCTTCTCCATGTTCTGCTGGGGTTCACTAACTAGCCTCAAAAAAATCAGTGAACCTGACAGTTTCCTAGGAGTCTGTTTTTCCTCCCACCCACAAGGAAACTTTTTCAACTTCTACCCGATAAACCCACTCTTTTGCTGCAGGGTAGAGGAACTATGATTGTTTTGAGAATTAGAATTCTTAAACTTGTAATTCTCACCTTAGAGTAGTACAAAAACATTTAGTCAGCAAAGTCGGTGATATTTTTCAGTAACCAAATGTGCTGATGTCTATAACTAATATAGCTCAGACACACTGGGTGAAGGGAGAAAGCTTGTCTATAGGTAGATCTGGATCCAGGTAAGTTCCTTCTAGTCCCAAAGCTTTTGGAAATTTCTTTGAATCCTCTTAGCCCACATTTCTAAATGTGAAAAAAACAAACAGAAAACAAAAACTCTTTGATGACAATATAACTATGTATTAACGTGAAACCATAGCCAATATATGTTGCACTTCTCATTTTATAGAGGAGGCACCTGGTGCTCCAAGGTAGAAAACCATTTATCTGAGCTCCCAGACCAGAGCTGAATCCAGGCCCTCTTCCCTCTTTGCTACAAGCTTCATATAGGACTATCTGAGTCTTTTATATAGATTTGTGGAATTAAGAATAAGTATGGATGTCTTATAAAACATATTTGAAAACAATGTAACGAATGGATTGTCTCTTGTTTTTTATATACAAGTGATAACCGATTTGACTGAGCCCCTGAAGACATGGGTGTAAAGCTGACCCAGCCTATGTATGTAACAGTGCAAGGAGCCAGAAGAAAGGATCAACATAAATGTGAGCAATTTTCATGCTTAAAGAAAACTTGGAGCACAAGACCAAGCATCTGAGGATTTTCTGTAAGATGAATTAGTAAATGGCTATGTTTTAGCTTAATCCAAGAGATGTCAGCAGTCTTGCATTTGAAATGTATTTATGAATCTTTCAGAATTTGATATATATATATATATATATATATATATATATATATCAAATTCATGACACTACTTTATGTGACCTTCCAAAGTTTTCATCCATGTCAGCTCTTGTTTTTTTGATCTTTCAGTTTTTATTATCATCTAGCCAGGTAAGCAGTGATTATGTTGTATAATCTTATAATTGCTCTGCATTGCAGTGCCATGAATTTCTGTCCAGATATCATCACTGAAGCAGCACTGTGAATCTCTCTAGAATCTTAAAGAACGTGAAGGGGAATAATTATATTCAATTAGGAAATGTTAGAAGTAATCAATACAGATTTTGCTACCATCTTGCTTTGGCCTCCTTAGGGAGCAGATGAGGAAGAGGATAAAACAAGACCAACCTTAGATGCTGGTCTTATTGTTATACTCATTCTTGCCTGTGTAATTCTTGTACTAATGGTGATAAGAAATATGGATGACAGGTAGATGCATAAATTGATGTGTACATAGATAATAGAATATATTGCATATGGATACATTCCTGCATATATAGCAATGTATCTTCTTTTTCTTACTATATATTAAACACACCACTCAATGTTCTGAAGACTGAAGTCTTCTTCCAATCAAAGTGATCACTCAAAGCAGAAAGGGAAACTCCCAGCACCTTAAAGAGTTAGAACACACTGCTGATGATGACAGTCTTCAAGTCTCTCCTCCCCCTTGGCTCCTGATTTGCATTTCCTTAGAGTGTTGGCTTTAAAATCTAATTATAAATTATTTCTACATCACTTTGAAATGTAATTTAATAAAATCCATCTCATCAGTTTCATGGTTGAAGAACTGCTCTTGGATTTTGGCTTCAGTTTTTGAAATATAATAAAAAGATTAAAGCAGAGCTTTCTCTTCCTTGGAAGAGTGGGAATCAGTTTAGCAAAGCACCTTGCTTCTGGAAAAGCTTCTTTACACAGCAAGATCTGAGACAGTTTCCTTTTGAAGATACCCAAATAGAATACACAGATGACCTAAGCTCTGCTTTATCTCAACTGCCAATGCACACATGTACACACACACACACACACACACACACACACACACACACACACACACACACACACACTACATGTGCCCCAAACAAAAAAGCCAAATGAAACCCAATGAAGAAACAGCATTACTTGGGCCAGAGCCCTTGTCATCTGGCTGCTTCTGGAACCATATCTCATGGACACAAGCACAGTAGTGTTTTATAATCTTTGTGCCTCTTGATCTAATCAGGGACGTAATCAAGATAAGTTATCAGAATTTTACTCACCAAAAGCTGTAGACACAAAAGTCTCCAGAGTATGAAGCCTTGGCAGGCAGGCAGTCTATTAGCCCAGGTTACCGGCTCAGTTCCCTCTGGGATCAGAAGTCCAGTATATTTCATGGCCACCCCCCATTTCCCCTCACCTGTAAACCATACTCTACTTCAACTCCAGGATCCAGAAGAAGGGGATTCTAAGAATATGTGAGAATTACTTGTCACTCATGAGACTTTTGTAGACTGTTTCCTTCATTCTCTTGGTAGCAGGCTATCAGTAATCATTGAGTGTGAAGTTCCAGGATTTAAGTATATAAGTAACTAATGCTAAATGGTACACTAACCTCACCTTTAAATATAATCTTACCTTAATTCTTATTTTATTAAAAACACTTGTATTAAATATGTACAGTCAACCCAGTACAGAAGGATACATAAAAATCTAAAAATTGCCAAAAATGAGTATAATCTTATCTAGTAATGACTGGATATTACTTTAAATAAATTATTTTGACATATAAATACTACATTCTTTTTAGATATTTCTTTAGGACTACAAGAATGTACTCATTTGTACTTCATGCTTTGATTTTTACGCATGGATTAGTCTAAATTTTGACCTTTGTGTTTCCTAGTATTTGCCTCAGTCTGTAATTGTAAAGTATGACACACTCTGAATCCTAGTTGGTGTCATAGCTTATATTATGTTTCCATGATCTGTATTAATAAGGAAAATCATACATTTCAAAATCCACTGTACTGGCTGGTTTTGTGTGTCAACTTGACACAAGCTGGAGTTATCACAGAGATAATTACTCAGTTGAGGAATGCTTCCAAGAGATCCAGCAGTAAGGCATTTTCTCAGTTAGTGGTCATGAGTAGGAGGGCCCATTGTGGATGGTGCCATCCCTGGGATTGCAGTTTTGGGTTCTATAAGAGAGCAAGCTGAAGAAACCAGAGGAAGCAAGCCAGTAAGTAACATCCCTCCATGGATTCTGCATTAGCTCTTGCTTCCTGACCTGCTTGAGTTCTAGTCCTGACTTCCTTTGGTGATGAACAGCAATGTGGAAGTGTAAGTAAGCTAAACAAACCCTTTCCTCCCTAACTTACTTCTTAGTCATTATGGTTTGTGCATGAATAGAAACCCTTACTAAGATAACCAACATTTAAGTACATCCCACAAATGTATTCCCCCAGTGGAAATGAAACAGAGTTCTTTTTTTCTGTGATTAGAGAAATTTTTTGGGGGAAAATCTGACAAGATTGTACTCATCACCCTAAGAAACTGAGGCTATGGCTCTAGACTTGCCTTGGCTTCAATGTCATGTCCATTAATTTTGTCACTAATATCATTTGGAAGAGAGAAACTCAACTGAAGAATTGCCTCCATTTGATTGGATGATGCCCATCCCTTGGGTATTTCTGAATTGATAACTGATGAATGGGAAACTCAGTTCATGGTATACACTGCCACCACTGGGCAGGTTGTTCTGAGTTGTGTAAAAAAGCAGGCTGAGCAGTAATGAGAAGCAAGCTAATAAGCAACATTCTTCCATAGTCTCTGTTTCTGTTTCTGCTTATAGGTTTCTGCCTTAGCTTCCATTCTGGCTAGTTTTTGTCAACTTGACATAAGACTGAGTCATCTGGGAAGAAGAACTTCAATTGAGAAAAATGCTACCATTGGCACGACCAATATATAGGCCATTTTCTTAATTCGTGATTGATATGGGATAGCCTAGTTCGTTATACATGGTACAACCATGGGTAGGCAGACCTGGATGGTATATGAGAACAAACTGAGAAATCCCAATGAAGCAAGCCAGCAAGGAACATTCATTCATGATTTTTCTTGAGTTCCTGCCTTGAGTTCCCTCAATGGACTACAATCCGGGATATAAGCCAAATAAGCCCCCTCCTCCTAAGTTATGTTTGGACATAGTTTTCATTCTATCAATAGAACCAAATGGGGACAATATTCCTTCAGTGACCCTGAAAAAAATGACACTTAATACCATGCCTCATCTGTTGCCAAGTTAAGGAGGCAAGGAAAGCATCAGAATGAGGTCTTTAGATAAGGGCTACAGAGAACCAGACATTCTGTTATGTGGGGGACCTTCTTGATTATTATACAAGGACAGAGCAGGCTGAGCTACTAATGTCACTGTAATGTAGTCTAAGCTATAGAAGCTCTCTCCATGTAGTAATCAGGCTCCTTGCAGTGGACAAGGCCTCTTTAGTCCACCTAGTCAACACCGAATCTCAGCAGCATCATGGAGATAGGTAGGTGGTGTTTGAACTTTTGGCATAGAAGTATAGGGAAAGAAGAGAGGAGAGCAGAGAGGGGAGAAGGGAGAAGAAAGGGAAGAGAGACGAGGGGAGTAGAGAGGAAAAGAGGGGAGTAAAGGGAAGGGGAAGAGAGAGGGGAGTGAGAAGACTGCCTATAGTTCTCTAGAAAGGCACTATGAGGGAGAGGTCACACCTACCTACCCAGGTTTTCTATGAGAGAGATGCTGCCTGTCTATCTAGCTGCCATGGGACATTTGATCTTGACATTAAGTTTGTTCTCTCTGCTAGATCCCCCACTAGAAGTCTCAGCACATGTTATGTTGCACACATTGCCTCCTTGGGTTTTATTCCATCTCTTAGTGACCTGCCCTGCAGACACAGTGCAACTGAGATGTAGATGATTCAATCTGTACCGTAGACAACACAGACTCCATTTTCTTTGCATTTCAGTTATCAAAGATTTAAAACTTTAAACAATTTATAGACGCAGCATGCAATCACCACATTTCCTGTGTGTAGTAGATGCTGAGCACATTCTTCTGTGCAAAGAGAGTTAGAAAAATAATAAGACAGAGTGCCTTGTATTGTCTGCTGAATTGTATTCACAAAAAAAAAATGTTGCAAAAACCAAAGACTTTGTTTGAAAACAGTCTTTGAAAATGCATTCAAGTTTCAGTGAGGTCCTTAGAGAGGGCCTGAAGTCAATATAACTAAGAATCCTTATAAGAGAAGAAACATTATTAGCCCCCCCAAAACAGATTAGGGGGACTTGTGATGATGGGGGCAGAAATTGGAGGGTAGGTTTGCTAGGAGGGGAATACCAAGGCTGATAGCAGCCATGTAATGTGAGGAAAGAAATAAGAAAACTGATTCTCCTTCCAGGTTTCTGAGGGAGCATGGGCCTGTTGACACCTTGATTTTGGGCTTGAAACTTCTAGACTGTAAGCTTCTGTTGTTGTAAGGTACTCAATCCAAGGCACTCAGTTAAGACAGAGGTGGGAAATGAATGCAGTATTTCTTCTAGGACAAACATCACACAGAAGTTCACTGAGCACTGCGGTGCTCCCTGCTAGACACTGGGTTATTTCTAGGGATGCACAGCAAATGCAAACCGACTACTTCCCTGGAGAACAGAGACACTGTGTGGAATTTCAAAGGTTTGGCAGAGCTGGCCTTGAAAGTAGGAGGAGAGCAGAAAAGACAGCCTGGATCCTTGCAGTTTTGTAGCACACTTTAAAATATCGTTTGAATTATACGTTTCTTTCTAGGGATGCAGGGTGTTTAAAAAGAGGTAGAGTTGGAACCAGAAAACCTGACAAGAGGCAGTTATGCAAACTGCAGTTTTCAGCTTCTGTATTTATTACGGCAGCATTTCTACAGGCAGGAGAGTCTGGGAACCATAAACCACTTCTGTTTGTGCTGCTTTGCAATCTCCCGCAGCTTCCGTGTTCACCAACTGCTGCATGGTTTAAAATCGGTACATTTTGTTGATAATCACTCAAGAGTTTTGCATAATGGTGCTGTGGAATCTGTGGTGCATTTCAAATATGTCATACGTTTGATTTCAGGAAGGCATTAGCAATACTGAGGTGTCTGTATTAGAAGTTGCACTAAAGGCAGGAGACCAGCCCTCAGCAAAGGCCTTTCTTTCTCTCTAGCCATCATCGCGTGTAACTGGAAAGAGAATTTTGAAAACAGCTGAGCTGCATGAGGTGGTAGAGATCCTGGCACCATTTTGAGTATTGGTTTGAATAACACAACTCGAATTCATTTTAACCTTACAGTGAGTTGTGACAGGAAGGTCACAATGAATCAGTCTTCCTGTCACGTGTTTTCAGTATCTAGTACTAATGCTTGCCCCAGGGCCCTGTAGACTACTCAGTTTCTCTGGTGGGCAGTATCAGTTAAGCAGAAGTTCATCAGCATTTATGAGTTCTGAAAAATTAGGAATGACAAAGCCCATTTAATGTCTCCTTCATTGAGTAAAATTCAGCAGATATAAAACTAACAGCAGACAAATTTTTCTTCTTCGAGTCGAAGCCATGATCACTTCACTAGAAGGCTTTTACTCAAACCTCACACTTCCTAACAAAAAAAATCTGAGTTATGTCAAAGAGGAGCTGACTTGTCTCATTTCTTGCATAAAAAAAGAAACAAAGTTGATTTGTGGTTCAGATTTATTCTTCCCCACGTCATGGAGTTCCTAATCCTGTTATAGACACAATAATTTCTTCCCTGCCTGGAGAAATATCTCATTTCCCCTCCAGGGTATTGTCATAACGGTGAGCCTTGTCACTGGCACTCTGTGGCTCAGGTTGAGCCATTTGGGTTGGACATTGGATTGGGAATTTTCACAGTGCTCACCAAAGGCTTGCATTGGCTTGCTTCGTCCAGGTAGATCAAAAAGAAAATATATGATGCTTCTCTAAGTCTGTGCAGCAGAGTATAAGAGAATCAAGCTGGAAATGATCTGGAAACTTCCTTCCTGATGCCTAGCTTTCTTGGGGTCAAAGGTACAATGCAAATCCCTGGATGAGAAAGGCATCAGCCAACTTCCCTGTTGCTAGACATGGCATGCTGTGATGTTGACCCTCAAGGCAAGATGTGCCCACTGGTAGAATAGCAGAGAGACATTTATGGAAGTAGACAACTGTTTCCTGATTAAACATGAGGCTTACTATGTACAAGGGAAGCCATGACTGGGACCTTACACCTGTTCAAAAGCTCATGGGTGGAGAACTCACAAGCCCAGGGGTCAAGAGAACCTTCTGCTGTCATTTTCATAAACAGAATTATTGTCAAAATGCCTTTTCAATGTTTATGTTTATCCTTGCAGATCAGTGCTGCTCTCAACTGCTCAAAACTGGTCAAATATTGAGAACAACTAGCTACTAGCACTCAGCCCTAAACACAATGTCTAGTTCAACCTCTGTGGAGGGCAAGGAATGTAGGAGGCAGACAGACCGTAGGAGCTAGAGGATGGGGAGGAGTGTGGTGCAGTCTTGAGCTCAGAGCAGCTGGAGATAGCTGGCTAAGACATGCATGGGTTAAGTCAGGCAGAATAGATGGGGGAAGCAGCTCTTGAGGTCCCATTTCTGACTACATGAACTACTTCAGAAAATACAAGGAACTGAAATTCTCCGAGCAGCTCTGTTGTCCTGACCATCTCTACCTTCAGACAGTCTGGTCATCAATCCTCACTTAGAGTTGACAATGATCTTATGGCTTTCACATTATATTGTGTCACATAAGACCATCTTAAAATTTTAACTATCGCACACTTCAACACATTCAAAACGAATCTAGAACTTAATAGCTTAAACATTTACACATTTTTAAAAGGAACTCATTTCCCTAATTTGTTCTTGAATTATAGCTTCCTAATTTGGTCTGTCCTGTATTTTCTAGGTTGCAAGCTGCTATATTTTTGTCATTGTTGTCCTACTTGTGTTTTATAAATATTAAAGGAGGAGCATGCAGGGAAAACAGTTTCCACTTGTACATTTGTCATCGATATAAGCCAGCTTTTAATGAGTGTTTGCTTTCAGTGGAAACACGGGCAATGAGAATGATCAGACTTGTCATTTTCTTCTAGGCCTTTTATATTTAGAAAATTTGTATCAAAAAAAGGTTATCAATGGGAAATTAAATAAGGTAAAGAAAGAGATGGAAAGTGACTGTAGTGGGATAGGTGGGTCCTTCACAGAGACTTTCTGACTGCAGCTGGGGTGATCAGCACACTGTAACCTCTTACTCCTTCACTTTTTATTAAACCTGAATAACATTTGTATCATAAATATAATTTAGCATAGGTGGGATGGTTTTTCATATAAGTAATAACTCTGTAACAACCAGTCTTTGAAGGAAGAATCTCTCGTGTACTGTATAGAAGCATGACCTTTTGATAAAAAAGCTATTGGACTATTAACATAGGCAGGAAATAGGAGGTGGGAGTTCTGGCCTGGAGAGAGAATTCTGGGAAAGAGTCAGGCTTGGAGATCCACCCCAAACTCTGAGGACAATGACCTCATGAAACTGAAGGAGAGGTCACTAGCCATGTAGCATGACTTAGACTAGTTTAAACAGGATACTTGAGTTATGAGCTAGCAGAAATGAACCAAAGCTATTGGCGCAGGCATTTATTCATATGTAAGAAGTCTCAGAATCATTATTTCGGGGAACACATTGGCTGGGTGGAAAAGCCTGCAGTTACACATTGTAAACAAGATAAGCAAAAATTTTTTTTTAAAAAAACCATTGTCTTGTAAGCAACATAACCTGCAAACACTCAAAGCAAATGCTGAGGACTGAGGGCAGGACACACGGACGGAGGACAGGTAAACGGCAGACTGCACGTACTTGCTTACAGGCTGAGAAGGCAAGTGGGAAGCACATGTACCATTGACTCTTCTCTTCACACTCAATGTCCTCTGAGGTACACTCCCTTCCCAGTAATTTGTAACTGATGCCTACTTAGAAGTGAAGAAAACAGTGAAACGCTGTTCAGCCTTTAACAGCTTCAGTCCTAAGACCCACTTAGCCGGCATCACCTGAGGATGAAGAGGTTGCTAGGGCGAACACTAACTGGTTGCCAGGCAGCCCTGTGAGCAGATGTTGTCTCCCCCTGTGATAGTTCTGTGACTTCTATACCACATAGGCTGCCATATGCTTCTGTTTTCTCCAGCTCCTGTCTTTTTTGACAAACAATAACTATCCTCAACTCACCTCTTGGTTTTATAATAAAGGTTGCTGTTGTCGTGGACTAAGTGCATTAGAAAAACAAGTCAAAATGGCAAAAAAAAATCATAAATGTATAGCTAATTCCTGGCATGAATTACATTTACAGTTTTCTGGGTTTCAAATAAGGAAAAGGAGACACAACCACCCCCACCTCCCCCAGCCCCCCCCCCCACACACAGGGTTTTATACATATATATAGATAGTTGTATATGTATATTTAGCATATGTGACTTAATTTATTTTCAAATCCTACAACTGTCTTTAAAATAACTTTTTTTTGAGATTTTAGTGATAATTTTATTTTCCACTGTGTTTACTCACTGGGCAAATTATTTGGAACATATACAGGCAATGCAGTAGACATCTTTCTAATTGTAATATTTTTCTGAAGTGAGAAAAAATCCTACTTAGGTTATGGAGAGACAGCAAAGTGTTTAAGAACATTTGTTGCTGTTCTACAGGACACAGGTTCAATTCTCACCACCCATGTGGCAGCTTGCAACCACCTGTAATCCAAGTTTCACAAGACCCAGTGCCCTCTTCTGAACTCTACAAACATCAGGCATATATGTGGTACACAGACATGCATGCAGGTAAAACCCTCATACACATAAACAAAATAAAAATAATTTTAATATTTAAGCTAAACTAGAAGGGCTAGTCAATTGTTTGGTTTGGTTTGATTCATTTTTACCTCTGTCACAGATATGAAATATATCTGATATAATCAGATAAATGATATGCTGTTTGGCAGACTGAGTGAGCTTCTGGTTTTATGTATTTATGGGACATCTGTGTCTGCATTGCCAGATGACTGTGCAGTCCTAACAAGCCATTGACTTCTCTGTGTCATTCCATCATCTTTTTTTTTTTTAAAGCTTGAAGATCGTTTTTTAAATTTTATTTTTATTGGATATTTTATGTATTTACATTTCAAATGTTATCCCCTTTCCCTCCATTCCTATATCTCCTCTCTTTCCCCTGCTAACATAAGAATGTTCCCACTCCCACCATGAACTCCTACCTCAGTGCCCTGGCATTTCCCTACATACGAGCCTTCATAGGACAAAGGGCTTTTCCTCCTATTGATGCTGGATAATGCCATCCTCTGCTACATATGCAGCTGGAGTCATGGGTCCCTCCATGTGTACTCATTGGTTGGTGGCTTGGTCCCTGGGAGCTCTGGTGGGGTCTAGTTGGATGATACTGTTGTTCTTCCTATGGTGTTGCAAACTCCTTCAGTTCCTTCAGTATTTTTTTTCTAACTCCTCCATTGGAGTCCCTTTGTTCAGTCCAAGAGTTAGCTGCAAGCATCCTCAACTATATCAGTAGGGCTCTGGCAGAGCCTCTCTTAGGCAAATGGATGGAACTAGAAAATATCATCCTGAGTGAGGTAACCCAGTCACAAAAGAACACACATGGTATGTGCTCACTGATAAGTGGATATTAGCCCAAAACTTGAAATACCTAAGACAATATTCACAGATAATATGAAGCTCAAGAAGAAGAAAGACCAAAATATGGATGCTTCATTCATTCCATCATCTTTAAGTTGACGATCATGAGACTGTCTACTTCAAGGGTGAGTGTGAAGTGTGCAGGCTTGATGAATTATGTGAATCAGAAGAGACAGGGCTACTGAACCCCCAGTGAACTAGACTGTTGGGGGGAGGGCGGCAATAGGGGGAGGGGGTGGGGAGGGAACACCCATAAGGAAGGGGAGGGGGATGTTTGCTCCGAAACCGAAAAGGGAATAACACTCAAATGTATATAAGAAATATTCAAGTTAATAAAAAAAAAAAAAGAAAAAAGCCCACATTGTGGATGAAGTTGACTCCATAAAGTTGTCTTGTGGCCACCATATGCATGTTATTGCACACTTGTGCACATAAACATACACACACACACACACACACACACAAAAAAAGTAAAAGTAAAATAAATAATATATATTTTTCAAAGAAAATACTATGAAAGAAATGTAAGTTTTCCATAACTCAGAAATTTTGGAGACCAGTGGATAAAGAGAAGACAATGTATCAATTACAGAATGAAGCATCAATGCAAACTATGTTGCAAATAAATAGAATTTTGGCATAGTGAAAAAAAAAAAAAAAAGAGACAGGGCTAGCCATACAGTAGTACTGACCCCATCACCAGATGAGATCCTGGCCAGCTCAGGTGTCTGAGTTTTGCTTGAATCAAGTCTGCATGACCTCAAGGATTGTGTTGTTTGCTGATGATTTGCCTCTCTCTTGGAGTATGGGATCAGATTCACAGGACCAGCTAAGCAGAACCCTGGATTCATGAGGTGGTCCTTCCTTCTCAAGAGTCCTTTTTGTTCTATTTCAAAAAATCATTTGTCATAAATAGTAGTGTTTGCTGTGTTTAGATCAGATATTCTCTGATTTTCCTCTAGAGTGGTTAATTTCTGCTTTTCCGAAGGATGCAAATGGCATTTGCACAATGGATTGCCTCTCCTAAAATATTTTTTCTTTGTGAGCTCTGTGTGTCTCTTCTGGACCTGTACACAGAACTGACCTTTTTCTTATCATAGTTTTTTCTTTTTGAAAAATGTGTCATGGGGACCTCGTCATGGTTGGAACATGTCAGATTAAAGAAGGATATGACTAATCGCTAAGACAAGACACAGCAAGAGATGAGCAGCAAGGTGGGTATACAGAATATTCCAGGAGAAGACAGTTGCTAGAGATGCCTTGGAAGCAACAGAGAGATGCTAGAGCAGGAGACTGCTGGGTTTAACCTCATTCTGCCGACAGGAAAGGGTTACACTGTGGCATGATGGCACAGGAAGAATGCAGGAGATTCTTTAATTTGGGTACAAGCTTATGTATGATAGTGAATATAGGTTTCTTTCCATTAGACTGTCAACAGGGCATCTTTATTGAGTCTTTCCAGTCCCTATTCTAACAATATAAGCCATCTTTCAGGAACTCTTCTCTACCCTACTACCCACGAACCTTTCTGAAATTTATTACTGCAGTCAAAGAGGGCACTGGGTGATCATCATTTATCAATCAGAGTGGACTGTAGCTGCAAGCTAAGCAGACTGACAAAGACTACAGGGCTCTGTGCGGATTAATGTCTGTTTCAGGGGAAATAACAAAGACACTAGCTGTCATCTTATCACTCATCCAGTATTAGCATGTGACAGGACTGGAGACGTTTTATGTGACAGGCAGCATGGCAAACAACAATTAAGGTAGGACTTGGCAAGTTTCAGCAGGAGAAGCTATCAGCATTACTCGTCTGTTGAAAAAGATCTCTAGCCTTCTGCTTGCCAACGATTAAATACATCACACTATGAGAAGGTGACCTTCCCCTCTTCCCCCCAACTCTGCTTGTGTCTGGGCACCATCACTTAGAGACTGAGTAGCTGGGTAGTAAACAGTATGGTGGAACCTTACACAAAGAACGAAGCCTGGGATAAAGTAGGAAAGGGCACCTGAATGAGGCATCTGTGCTGATCAGTCGGAAGGCACTCATCCAGAGTGAGTCATGGTTAGAAACCTGATGATCCCCATGGTTGAGGTCTCTCTTCTTTCACATGTCTGTTCGCTTTCATGAAGGCCTCTTCCCATCAGTGTTCCCTCTCAATAGGAACCCAGACTCTCCAGTAAGCAAACTAATAAAACAGCAAACAGTCTGACTTCCACTCCAGTGTGTCTTCACAACGGGCACCTGTGCTTCAGTGGGAAGGCCTCTTCTCCAGCCTAGAGATCTGGCTTTTCAGGCTGGTCCTGCCCCTACGGCACTCCCATATGTGACAGTACAGAAGGATCAGGGAACTCCGGGGCATCTACATTTTCATGTCTCAATGTCCAGGGGACCAATCTTGGAACTTTACCAGCATCTCTACAACCATAGGTGATGAAGGCAGCTGCCCTCCTTCACAAGGCGAGTGCTGTGTCATCACAGTGTAGGGAACATTAGGTGCATCTGCCATGGTCAGAGGACACGCCATATTAAAATAACTAAATTATTCCCTAACTTAAAATCAGCTGTCAGCAGCTCTTTCTGGGCAGAAAGTGGACATCATAATTTGGCAAATAAAGCTTATACTGGAATATGATAGTAGGAGATACTCAGGAACAATAGTTCACACTCAGGTATGAAAGCAAAGGAATGTGAACACACTAGTGAGTCTTCAGAAATGTCAGAAACATCATGGTAAGATAGTATACTTTTTGTTTTGAGCCTGTAGGGTTAATAATTACAAACATTCCCAAGCAGCCCAGCATGTGATTTTCTACCAAATACAATGAGGTCCTTGTTGATATTTCAGAGGATTAACATACTCACTGAGGAACATTTAAGAGGAGCTACCCTGTTTATGTTTAGAGAGAAGATGCCATAAATTGAAACATGAAATTTCTGGGAGGCTGCCTGTTTAAAATATTTAGCACTGTTGAATATATAAATTGTGAAGGGCAAAAATCTGTAACTTTTGTGATAATTTACATTAATATGGTCTCTTATGACATTTGAATGTAATTTGATACAAAATGCTTAAAATGCAAATATCAGTACTTTCTGATGGTGTTTGGCATAGTAAAATTTGATACACTCAGAGTGACTTACTGAGTCATTTGATATCCTCCTTTGGTCTTCAAGTTGTGCACAATGCACAATCATCTGCACACACATGGACAGGCAGGTCACCCACTATCACACACACACACACACACACACACACACACACACACACACACACTCATGACACAAAACACGGAAACTTATTTTTCAAAATACATGAAAGAAATGAGTCACAAAATACTCCAAATCACGATTCCATTTATATGAAATGTCTAGAATAGTGAACTCTCTAGGTACTTAGTGTAAATTAGGTTTTCTTTGACTGAGAGAGTTTGGGAGTGACTTTCAGAGGGTATATACTGCACTAACGTTGATTGTAGTGGTGGGAATACAGCTGTGCTGTGCTAAAATCATTGCACTGTGTATTATACTCTGCTGGGTATTGAACAAAGAACTTATGCATTCAACATACGCACTTCACTACTGATAGACACACTCAACCCAAACCATTTATTTTAAATGAGCGAATTTAATAGCTTTTGGTTATATTTCAGTGAAGAAAAATAAGATAAAAATATAAAAATATGCATTTTATGACCTCAAAATGTTTTAAAAAGAGCTTAGCTGATCACATTGAAAATTAAATAGTAGATAAGTAAGTTTATGGGCTCAAGAATGACCGGCTTGCCAGATCCTATAGGTTGTATTTTTATACACACACACACACACACACACACACACACACTTGTAACACCAATCAAAGGAAAAGAGATGATCAACTTGAAGAGAGATGACAGGGGAAGGGTTTAAGGGAGCAATGAATAGACAAAAGGAAATGAAAAATTCTGGATGTCAATGCAGTTTGACAGACCATACACTTTTAATCCTGACGAGGAATGCACTACAACTATGGACAATTGTTGAATTGAATGTTGTAACCACACTGGAGAAAAATCCAAACACATGTAGTAGGGCTTCCTGGAGCATGAGATCATTGTGACAGAGATAGACAACTTGTAATAAACTCTCACATCATATTCTTATGCACTACACACAAGTGTCTTCAAACTGCACCAAAGAGGTTTAAGCTCACCCTGGTTGAAGTGATCTGCTATTGATATTCAGACAATAGATCTACTGTTCCAAAGTGGTCTATGTGGAAGCTGTGAGCACAGACTCCATCTGTTTGGGACTCACAAATAGGATCCTTCTGCAAGATCTCAGCAGCTCAGATAGCCTAGTCCCTGTGACTCATGGCAGTGTGCTCGCTAAATTCCCAGCATTGCCACTGAAACTCTCACTGGTAGACTGGTAAGGGTGGGAAAAGTGTATTTCATAAAACTGTAGCCAGACAGATATGAGGGGAAATAGTTTTATATATAATTCCTGCCTGAACTGCAAAATCTCTAAAAGATACTCTATAGTAGAATGTTGACTATTATTCTCACTAAAAATTCTAAACTAGGCAAGTTGCCTTTACCTTGGCCAGAGAGGAATCAGCATTTATCAGTAGCAAAAAGACCAAATCTGTTATAATTATAAGAATCAGTGAGTTTTCCAAAAACATCTTGTATTTATCCTGATGACTTAATTTAAATTTCTAAAAACTTCTCAAAGAGTAATGATCCATGTAAAATACAAAATATGAGTTAAATTTTCTATATCAAGTAGCAAGGGATATTTATAATATCAAATTAATTAAAATGCTATGTTTTGGATATACAGAGAAGTACCAGCCACTTAAACAAGACATAATGAAAAAGAGAATGTGGAAATCATTTTTTATCATGAAATTGGGTGAATTAATAATAAAGGCATTATTTTGAGTCAGTAATATATAGAGGAATCGCAAAAATAAGCTCCCGGGATATCAAATGGTAAATAAAACAAAGATGGGTTACAGATAGAAGAACATATATCAAACTGCTATTTGAAAATAAAATATTGCCTGTCCAATGCAGACTGATCAGCCCTGAAGCCACATGCATACCACCAACAAAAATGTACTCAGCAGGTTTCATATATATATGGAGCATTCACAGAGATACACAGTCATATATATGTATATAACAATAATAAACAAAGAGGCTATTAACCTGAGCATTGGGAGGTATGGGAAGGGTTCAGTGGAGGATAGATGGAAGGGGTTGGAGGGAGGAAAGGCATGGGGGACAGTGATGCAAATCTACCTTAATTAAAATAACTAAAAATCAAAAAGATATACTAAAAGAATACACATGAAATATTCATTTTGAACATAGGTCTAGAATAATACATTTGCAGTTAAATCACAAATGAGGTTTTTTTTTAATTTTATGAGGAAATCATAGAGTAATCAAGGGCAAATGGAACAAAACAAAATATACTTGAATGGGACAAAAGTCCCTATAAATTTAATCTATGAACTGGAAGCTTTTATTGTTGGCAACATGTTCAAATACAACTTATTAATGCTTAGAGTATGTGAAGATATAAATGCATGACAGAAACCCTAAGAATCTAATGGTCCAGGGTACCAAGGACAAGTAGTGGAGACATACACAGGAAACTGAACACACCAAATGGGCACCATTCCTCCCACAAGTGGCAGATGTGTGGGAAACACATCCCAGTGGGACCAGAGTTTCCCATGAAAGACTATCACAGTTGGAAACACAAGAAGAACACCATCGATTCCGTTGATACTGCAGAAACAGGGGCTGTCATTCTCTGACAGACAGATTGGCCGAGGCTTCAGGGCAGCTTCTTGGTATTTACTGACATTATGGTGAGCAAATCTTTTGACCCACCTTTCCACATCCATTATCAAATATTGAGACGTACTTACCTGCAGATAAAACAAGATACAAAATGTTCTATTGCACCCTTATACCTAAAATTAAATTACAGCAGGAAAATAACTTGTCGACCATCTCAGAGGTGGCACCAGCCTATGTCATAATATCACATACATCCCTCTGGGACCTCCCAAACCTATCCTCCACTGTGGTGTGTGCCTTTCCAGAATCCTCAAGGCAGTATTCTTAGATGTATATGAAAATAACATGCATGTGAAAATATATTTAGATATAAAAATTTATGCACACTCCTATGCACATATAAACAAATGCATATGTGAATGTATATGCACATTTGAATATGAATTAAAATAATTGCTTATGTTCTTTTCTAAATGCAGGTGGTGTGTTAGATATGTTGTTTTGTAATGTGAATTATTTTAGTTTTAAAGTAGGTTTGGGGACATTCTCATAAAGTACATTTACTTTCATTTATTTATTTATATTAAATTCCAGGGAATGTCATTTTAGTATGCACTGTGAACCTGTGTGCTTCTGCACATGTGCACACATATGCATACTTATAGATGAATGCCTCATATGCATATGTACACAGTATATAGGGATATATGTGTGTTGATATCTGGAAAGTTAATTGTTAGGCTGAACTTGAATTTCTAGAGAAAATTTGAGTGGGTCATGTGTATTTTAACTTATTTGCTTTTTAAGTTTATGTGTATTTTGCTTATTCATCTCACTGACTCGGTTTTGTTTTGAATCTTGTGCACATTCAAGCAGAGAAATGACCTATCTACAGTCTTCCTTCCCTGATTGACCTTCCTGACATTAGCAGTATCTTAAAATTCACTTCTTAGTGTTTTCTGTGTTCTGCCTGCCTGATCTTGCCCATGCTTCGTTGTTAAGCCACTTTCCTGTTATGTAACCCTAAATTTTATTAGATTTTATCATCATTACCAGTTATTCCAATATTGGCCCTTCGATAGTCATTTCATGGGGCCGTTATTTATTCATCCGTAACTCTACTCAGAGAATTTTTGTTCTGCAATTCTCTTCACTCTGAGTGAGTTTAATAAGCTCTGTGTTAATGAGGTCTCCCAGTCAGAACAGTCAGGTATAAAGGTTGGAAATGATCAGTGGCTGATTTAGATTTCAAGGCCTCTCAGTGATGGAAGTGAACAGAACAAACACTAGGTAATGAGGAAAGGACCTTGTACACTGGGGACTCTGGCTTAATGAGCCAATTCACACTGTCTGGGAACAGTAGAAACCAGAATCACAGGATGCTCACATTGTATGTCGTCAATTATTAAGCATTTTGTTCGTCACATTGTTTTATCTCTGCAAAGAGCTAATAAAGTTATTTTCATGAAAAATTTATATATAGACCTGGAGCCAAAAGAGAAACCAGGATCATATACACAGTGTAATTGATTTGTTTTATGTTGAGCCATCTGGTAAACCTCGATGACAAAAGCATAAACATACTATGAATTGAAGGAGGAACTTGCCTATGGACATTGCTCTGAGAGTGGTAACCTTACTTACATCACTCTCATTACATCCTCATTTACAACCTCATTACATCATTTTCCAAGATGCCAAAGAATGATTTTCTGATGCACTTATTTTTACTGTGGGTGTCATAATAAAATAATAATATTGTCAGTATCATAGAATAATACTATAATGAGGGTGTTCGTGACAAGGTATTTCATATACAGTTTCATTCTCTGCCCTCACACCTCTTCCCCATTTCAGGTTTGTTTTCCCACTCCATTCCTAGTTTTATTTTTTAAATGAATATTGGTGAAGTGAAACCATTAAGTACCTAGTTTTTGGTGACAGACTTTCTTTGCATGCAGAGTAATTCTCCAGTTTCATCCAGGTAGTTGAATAATACATGACTTGTATTATTCTTTTTAATGTTAAATGATATCCATAGAACATTGGTGTTCTGTCTCATTTCATTTCCTTCTTGAAAGCCTAGGGAAGTAAAAGACCAGTTCTATTGTTGCTTCTCTTCTCAAAGATGAGTCATCTGCAGTGGAAAGACTAGATATTAGTGCCTGGTCATTCTCTATAGTGAAGTTCAACTTGACTCCTCTCCTACCCTTCTTTCAAACTTAAAGTTCTGATGTTTTGCTTTGGTTTTTTTCTGGACCAGTTAACAGTTAAATATTCCTCAAATTAAAAATTTCTCATTCTAGATAGCATATACAGTATCTCAAATCCAATGAGAATTTGAGTTCAAGTATGACTTTTCCTAACTTTTCAGCATTTCTTTTATGATGTATTTTGGTGTCTGCCACTGTGCATTTATTTCATGTTCTTTTTGAAATTTATTTTGATTGGGGTGAGATTGAATCTCTGAATAGTTGGTTTTCATTTTGAAGATAGATTGGGATATTGGATGCTTTCCCATGCTTATTGGAATAAGGTAAAAGGAAGTCTTTTTAGGGGGAAGAACAAACCATCACAAAGAGCAGTAAGAACAGGGGTGATTATGAGTGAAATATAATGATATGTCATGTGAAATAATATAGTAAAACATTTTGTTTGCTAGATAGAAAGTACAATAAAAGGAGCTCTAAAATGTAAATATTGCCAATATCATAAATAAGCCTTTAACTTTTTCTATAAATTTAATCCTAATTTTATTGGCTAGGGGTCTGAATCTAGCTCAGTTTATCTGCCAATTAAAGAATTAAAAGACAGACAACTCTTGAGCACAGCAGGTAGCAGAAGTGAAAAATCTGAGATCAAAGACAGCTGCAAAAGGTTAAAACAAAACAAATTAAATTTATTAAAAGCAAAGAAACACACACACACACACACACACTCAGTAGAGACAAGGCATAGAGCAAAACAGAGGACAGTCTTTGAAAGCTGTAGTCCATTCTCTCTTGGAATGTTGGTAGTTTTATGTGGTTTTGATGGCCAGAGATAGGTCCCTTCCCTGCAAGAGGATTGGACACTTTAGAAGGAAAAAGGGGCATTGATAGGACCACAGCTTTGAGTAAACATATCCAGTTTGGCTTTGAGACTATTTGATCAGCCTGGACCAATCAATCACAAAAGGGAGACCTTACTGGTGGGAGAACAAGACCAACAGTCTTTGATTTCAGATCATCAGGGTGAGAAAGAAGTTGGAAATTATTTTTGCCACATTCATTCATTCATTTGTGGTCTCTTTTTGTTTCTGTCTTCCTGTTGGGGATCTGTTTAGATCTGACTCCATCCCTAATCTGATGAAAAATAGTAACAACACTCATTGTGAGGATAGAAAAGTTTCCACTGATTTCCTTCATTTCTATTATTATAAATCTCATTTGAGAACATTGATATTCTATTGAAAATATTTTTCATAAAATATATTTTGATCATGGTTTCTCCTTCTTCAACTCCTTCCAGATCCTCATCATTCCCCCCACCCACCTCTTAGGGAAGTTCCTGAACCCTAATTCTGGTTTTATTTCATGAAAGAAACATTTTGTTGTTGTTTTTTGTGCCACTAATCTCTCTCAGACTGATCTGCTAATTTGAACAGAATCATGAAATCCATATCCGTCCCTCCCTGGAGACTTACTTCATTAAATAGCTTTCTCTAGTATGGGCTGATTTCTTTTGATGTAGATATTACAACCAGTAAGGAATCAACCATGTGTTCAGAATGATAGAAGAATTTCTTCAGAAATGCTCAGACTAATATTCAGAGAAGGCCCGCCTCTGCTCTGCCCATGGTCTGTCACTGAAACAACCCATCTTTACACTTGCTTTTACAGTTCAAGTAAAAATGTGGTGACATGAGGGTGGTCTCTGAGTTTTAGGCACACAAAAAGGAGTTTGCTTCATAGTTAGACATGTCTATAAGAGTACAAATTGCAGAAACAAATGTTGGCAGGTAGATGTTTTGCTGAAGTAATTAAATAATTTGAGGTAGCAATAAAAAGATTTCTTTCTTTGCAGATGGAATCTACAGTATGAGCTTTGGCCAGAGAGCTGTGGTATCTTTCCATAAGGCAATGTTTCACTAACATTTGACTTTGTAAGGTAAGAGAATCAGCACACTTGAGAAAAACTATAACTCATTCTACTTCTATATAATCCTATGGTTTCTAGGCAGAAATTTCTTTGGATAATCACAACACCATAATGGTAAAATCCATTCTTATCATTTTGATGTTTTATTGTCATTGTAGATTCTTGCATACTTCCAAGAGAATCAGAACATTTTCATCTAAAATATTTTTGATCAGAAGACAGAGTCTCAGGTCCCCAGAATTGAAAACTACTTCTCTCCACATATAACATTCTAGATAAACTTCTAACTACTTAAAGGAACGAACTAATTCCATTTTTGTTCAAACTTTTTGCAGCGTGGACATTTCACTATCTTGACAATGGTCCTGTGAGAAGCTACATCTTAAGTAAGCTATCCACAGTCCCTTTGTTATTTAGCTTAGCTTTGCATAAATATCCATTCCTTGTTACCTATCCTGCATCAAGTTTATTTTTGATTGAATGTTGATACACAGAGAGAAGGTATGAAAATTAGGATGACTAATATTAACATTAGAGTTAATCCCCCAGGTCCAGATCCAATGGGATGCATACTAGACACTGGATTTTATCTGTCTAATAAAATGTAGCTACTGGGAGAGTTGTGTAGAAGAGTCCTAATGCGGGCACCAATGTGTGTGGGGAATGAGTGTGCTTTCACTGTGGTACCAGAACTCCATGTGGTGCCTTCTCTGCACATGGAAGGTGCCAGGAAGTGTCACCTCATGAGCAAAGCCAGCATGGCGTCCTGGATTGAATCATATGTTACTCAAATGCTCATGTGGTGGATCTTTGCCCTCAGTTGTGGGTGAAATAATTGAAAAATAATTGTGTCATTTAGGTTCTGATTTAATGAACGGCTCAATATATTAATTGATTAACAATTTGATGATATTATTCGAGATGTGGGGAAATTTAGAGGTGTGGCCTTAATGGACAAATTACTTAGCAACATGTAATTTGTCATTATAGTGCTCCCTGGGGCACTGTTTTCCTTTGTCTTCTGGGCTCTGTGAGCTAAGCATCGGGGCTCCATTCAGCCACTCTTGCCTCAGTTTTCTACTTCATTGAAACTTTGAACAACAGGGCCAGCTGACCACAGACTGACACCTTTGAACCATGAGCCAGAAAAGTCTGGTTTCTTTGATGTAGTTCTCACAGTCTAATACAAGTATGTATTGGAAACATTTGAAGTCCATCTTCCTTTCTCGCTTCTGCTTTGTAGAAACAGCATAAATCAGGCAGTAGCAAATTAATACAGCTATCTGATCTTTGAAGAAGAAAAATGCCCCAGTCCCTAAGACTCAACAGGATAAGTTTCCTTCATTAGAATGTATAGTGTCCAGGTTTGCTTTCTACTACTGGGACAAACACCATGACCCAGACAGAAAGTGAAACAGTTCAGGTGCTTTTTAATACACCTCAGGATGACTTCCCATAGCTAGTACCAGCGCTCTCACATCAAGTGTCAATAAAGAAAATACACCATGGAGAGACACACAGGACAATTAAATGGAGGTTATCCCTCCATTGAGATTTTCTTTTTCCATATATGTCTAGGTTTGTGCTAAGGCGATGAAACTTACCAATATCTGTAGCTGGAGAAGAACTAGAGAAAACAACCATTCCTGGTATGGTATAAGAATCCAGATTTACTCTCTAGACCTTCTCAATTGACAGCATCAGGAAATCTCATTCTCCGAGTCAGATACTGATCCAGGCTCAGGTTACCTTTCTTACCTGTCTGGTGTTGGTCTGCTTGCATTCTTTGAAATACTGGCCCAGCTGGTAGTTTATAATCTCATGTAAAAACATTAACTTTTTGTCTACGACTCAATTTATGGGTAAAATTATTATGTAAAAACACAATTAAAGAGAAGGTTTGCATAGGTGTTACAGGAATTATATGTAGGACAGAGAGAGAGAGAGAGAGAGAGAGAGAGAGAGAGAGAGAGAGAGAGAGAGAGAGAATATACACACTATTGCTTAGAGCTCAACAGAGATGATCACTCAGACATTGTTTTAGAGCTGTGCCAATTGAAAGTCTTTATTTTAGCCACTAGGACCATACTTAACTGTTCAGAGACCTGGGTATAGCCTCTAGCATCCAGAATGCAGAGTTTTTAAAGGTAGAAGCTACATCCTGGGAACTCACTCAGCAGATAGGTGGCAGTTTCAGAGAAGCAAGCACTTTAAAGCAAGCAGCTTTAGCCAGTAAGATAAGTGATTAGCTAGAGAGGGTTTTCACCAACAGGGAGTTTAATCAGAAGCTGAGATAAATTAGCTAGGAATGCCTGACTTTTGGTTTCAAAACAGAGTTATGTGGTTTTCTTTGGGATTCTCCATTTAGGAGATCAGATTCCAGTTGAACCTGGAAAGGCCTTAGCAAGAACACAAAATGGGGTAGCCTCTGCATTGTCTTGTTCCAGCACAACACTTGGTTTAAGATAGTTCAGTCTTTTGTCTTCTTGGTTCATGGGCAGGGAAATGTACTGCTCATTATCATGGTCTTCTGGGTGACACTTTTTTTGACCTACTCTAAAGCAGCAGCATCAGTTTCAGATCAGACTTTGACCATCTGTCTCCTTAAATGCCTCTAAATGGCATCTGAGTATTCTGATTGCTCTCATTGCTCCCAACCTCTCACCCCTGCAGAGAAATACCTGGCGCACACAGTACCCAACACCTGCTGGCTGACTCAAGACTGATTTTTATGTCATCCGCATTTCCACAGGCCAACCTAGATACTGTCTTCAGAAGATAATTATACCTGATGATAGCCATGGCCCCATTAAAGACAGAACCCTAGAGATGAGCTGTTCCAGACCCCATTAGAAGTCCCCATTTCAGATAGAAACTCTGGGACTTGGTGATTCTGGTGTTCCTTTCCTGTTGCCTTCAGAAGTTCAACGATGCCTTCAGTGCTTTCTTCCTGAAGGTCTCATTAGTTTGTCATTAAGATGCATGGCCATGTTTCAGTTAAGTGAGCTCATTTGCTAGTTTGTGAAGAAACACAATTAGTAAAATAAGTCATGCATGGCTTCGATTTTGGCAGGTCAACTTTGAAATCTTGTTTTGACAGCCATTCTCTGAATAAAGTGAAGAAAACAGCTCATGCTGAACTAGTCACATGTGGAGGTGATAAACATCTGCTTCTAATTCTGAGCTAAGTAGAAAGCAAACTATATACAATTTTAGCAAATTTTACTCTTGACAGCCACTCAGGATACTTCAGTGAAGAGATATGCCACATACCTTGGGGAATTAGGAAACTCTTTGGCGTGGTGTGAATATGATGCTTTTATGTTCGGAGTTTTCTGACCACAATGAGCTCATATGTTCTGTAATCAGGGTCAGGTGTTTGAGCTATGTCTGTGGACTTCCCCATCACCCGACTGATGCTGGGGCTCCTGTAAGTGAGTGTGGTAGGGGAATGGACCCCCTCTTTACCTCACTGTTCAAGCTGAAGTGAAAACTTACATCTGGATGTTACCTGATGGTTTGATGTTCTTCGAGGGGAGTGGTTACTACATGGCCTTTAGGAAGTAGGCTTCAAGTGGAAGACTGCTTAACCCTGTGATGCCAGGCTTCATTTTCTTGCACAGTTGCTTTACTATAGTGCTTCAGACTTCCGGTGACTCATTTTAATTTTTGGCACACCTTTTACTTTTCTTTTCTTAAGTTTGGATGCACAACATTTATTGTTACATATGGATAAAGCTTGATTTTATGTTGTAACTTACAGAAAGAACATTTTGAAAGCTTCTGTCAGCAACTCAACTCTACATTTTATAAGGTTCTTGGGGTTCCCATGGACACAGAAGTTTGAGCATTGCTAGAAAAAATGGTTTAGTGTCATGCCACGTGTTTAAACTTTAATATGTTGTCTTTATTTCAAGGCATGTTATTAACTTGTCTGCAAGGTCTGCCAAAAGTTCAATCTTTTAGAAGGCAAGAGGTATTTTCAGAAATCAGATCACCACAATGCTACTTTTTCTCTCTCATATATGTCTATTAGCTTCAATCTTGTGTCTTGTGTGCTTAGGCTAGAGAACACGTATGAGACAAAAGAAGAAAAGAAAAAAAAACTAGTAAAGGATCAGTAGGTAGAAGGTTCATCGAGGAAGGGAGACAATATATTAAATGAGGCAGGAGGAGGAAAAAAAATGAGACATAGAGTAGACTAACCAGAACAAAGGCTGGTGAAGAAACCTTATGAAAGCCCACTCATTATAAACTAATTAAAGCTTATGCTTTTTTAAAGAAGTTTGGGCAGAGGTACCCTACACAGGTAAACAATGTTGCTCCTAAAGACACGGATTATTAGGTGAAAGTCTCAATGCCAGGCACCAGGTACAAACCTGCAATTTATTGGTTAGGATGGCTACCAAATCAGCACAAGTGATAGTCATTGCTCTTTGTTGCCCACCATTACTAAATGGTATGATGATTGTTGAAGATCACACGCACACTTTGATTGCAGGGCACACAGAAGTAAATGCTGAACTGTCCAGTAAAGTCTCTCCCAGTTGGCTACTTTTCACAGTTCTGGAAGGTACTGGGGGAGATAAGACATCATAGTCTTGCTCAAGACTGATCCCTGGTGCTATATTTTTATCTTTCATACATTATCCAAACTGGAAAGGTAGTTTATTTGCTTGTGAGACAGTTATTGTACAGTTATATTCTCAAATTACTTTCACTTCAAAATGACTTACTCTTTTATCTATTAGAGTGGTGATATTCATGATCTCAAAGAAAGTGCTAAGTGAGAGACTGGAAGAAGCAAATGTTGAAGTGAGGCTGAGGTTTGTTTTAAGTGATCACAGTACCTGGCTTTGTGTGGGAAGCATGGACATAATGTGTATCTACACTGTTTAAAGATTATGCTTGTATTATTTAAATACTGATTCCTTTGTCTCCATATCTTGTTGCAATCCAGACATGACATGGTACTGCTTATTCTAAGTATCTTCTGTTTCAAGTTTGTGTAAACATTGCTCCCCATTTATTCTTTGCCTTGTCAATAAAAGCCGATCAGCCAATGGCTGGGTAGAAGAGAGAATGGGGCTGGGCTTCTCTCAGGGTAAGGGGAGAGAGGAGAACAGAACAGGGGGGAGGCATCCTGGAGAAATCATGGGAGAACACATCTGAAGCTCAGAAAGCCAGACCAATGCTAAAATGCAAGTATCTCAGAGATTTCAGCTGGAAGGTAGGCAGATTAGTTTAGAAGATTAGAATAAATCAATGACTGTCCAGCCACTATGCTATGAAGTGAATTAAATAAATCATATAATCACAGTCTCATTTATTTGTGAGACTATCTAAGAATAGAGAAATACAAGCCACTGTTAAAAATGCATTTACAGGGAAGTAAAAATGTTGTCAGCAAATAGTTACCTTCCATTGGCAGTAATAAATTAGTGGAGTAGGTAACTTAAACACAAGTACATATAAGCAATACTAAGTGGACTCAGCAAATTGTTTATAATACATATGTAACCATACATAGACAATGTCATGTATTTGATAGTAGGGATAAGAAGGTATGGATGGGGAAGAGGAGAGGTAACATAAATAGAATATTGACATATGAAATTCAAATCATAAAATATTCAAAACAAAAAAATAATTATGGTGACAGTGGAGAGCGTCTGGCCGCAGGAGTGGTCTGCTTTTATGAGAGTCCTTAAAATCTCTTGCTTATGAAAATCACACTAAGTATGTCTAGACTCACGGGAAACAAGACCTTGGTGAGAAACTATATCACAGTAGAACAGAGGGATCATCAAATTGCAGTCAATGCTCAGGGAGACTCAGAGCAGCATTAACAATCACTCCATGACAAGGTAAAAAGGTCAAGAAAATTTGCATTGGTCTTAGATTATTCCATAGACATAGGCTAAAGTTTTGAAATTTAAGATGGAATAGTAGATACCTCTGACATGATACTCTTGGTGATACAATAAATAGCCACTTTCGAACCCAACAGTTGCTATGTTCTGAGGTTTGTAGGCTGTTTATAACTTCACGGTGGGAAGACTTTGAAGATGGCATCCTCCAGATTTGCATGAGTGTTTCCTAGTATACTTTTTATATTTGTGCAGTAGAATCTACCTATAGATTTTTCTATCGAGTTAAGATGCAAATACTGGCCTAATTTGTTTTGTCTACATAGTGAGTTTTTCCAAACTGTGACTGTGTGTGTGTGTGTGTGTGTGTGTGTGTGTGTGTGTGTGTGTGTGTGTGTGTATGTGTCTAGTTCCTGGAGAAAGTTTGTTTACAATCTAGGTTGGATACCAGACTTGGGAGTCATAACCTGTGCTCAAGCCAGGCTCAGTAACTCATCCTTAATAAATCAAACTAAGCTTAGTGGTTAAGAGCAATTGTTGCTCTTGTAGGGGACCTAGATTTTGTTCCCAGCACCTATGGTGGTTCCCAACCATCTTTAACTCCATTTCCAGGGGATCCAGTGCCCTCTTCTGACCTCCACAGGCAGCACACATGAACGTGATACACAGACACCATGCAGGTAAAACACAGGTAAAATAAAATGAATAAATCTTAGAATTTTTTTAAAGGAGCCAAATTATTAGTGGCAAACTGGAAAAGGACATTTGTTTATTTGTTCGTCTGTTTTGGTTTTTGAGACAGGGTTTCTCTGTGTATTCCTGGGTGTCATGGAACTCTCTGTAGATCAGACTGGCCTGGAACTCAGAGATCCACCTGCCTCTGACTCCTAAGTACTGGCAGTGCCACCATGTGTGGCTAAAAAAGATTTACACAATGCAACCATGTTGGGAAAGAGTTATAGAGTCCTTCTTGACTTTCTTCTTGCCCTGAAGTAAGATTTGGGTTTAAGTAGATGACTAAGGATATACACATCTTAGTAGTCATAATCAATATGTAGTCCAGACCCACCACTGACCCATCACTGTCTGGGGTTCGTTTCATACTGTTGGATAGTCTGACAAGTTTTTAAAATATCATGAAAGTCTTGCTGAGAGTCAAGTCCTGTCTCTGGCTGGCACATTTGCATTCTTTCATCATGAGACTGCTAGGGAAATTCTGTCATGCTGGTTACAAACTCTTACATTTTTCCATCTTGAAGAATGCTTTCCATCTTTGACGAAGTCTTTGACTTGTAATATATTTTTAAATGACAGAATAACTCTTGGTTTTTCTCATAGTTTGCTTATACATATAAGTCATTTTATTCCATCATATACATTTTTCAAATTGTTTAATTGTGTCAAGTGGTTCTGGAGTCTGTTGAAGCATAGTAAATATTTCATTTAAGGAAGGATGGATCTATTAGCAGGACTCAAGTTGCACCATTTACTTAGACTTTTGCTTCGCTTAGTTGACATTTAAAATTATGCTCTCAAAAGCCAATTATGCATCAAAATTTCATAATGAAACTGATTATTCTGTATGCTAATTTAAAGTAAGTTAAAATAAAAATAAAAATAAATGCTCTGATTAAAAGATGTACCTGGAATAATTCCTGCCTGTGTGATTGGCAAATATATGCACAAATAACTTCTTACCACATTTTCTACTCTGTGACTTCTGTGCTTTGATCTTTACAACCACAGTGTACTCATGGTCTATATTTGTATTTCTGTTGATTCCTCTGGGTATTACAGGTATATTTAAACCTGCCCTGCAAAAAATGTTTATCTCTTTAACTTTATCAATTTAATTAATTTTGCAGTGATACTAAGTAACCCAAACAGAAATCTTCATAGATTCAGATATATTACAGTCAAAAAAGAATACCAAAAGAGAAGGAAAGTGCCTAACCCAGAACTTACATTTTTTTTTTTTTTTTTTTTTTTTTCGGAGCTGGGGACCGAACCCAGGGCCTTGCGCTTCCTAGGCAAGCGCTCTACCAGAACTTACATTTTTACTTTATCAGCCAGGGCCTTTTGTCAAAATCTTAGTAACTGTTAAGGTCAAAATGAATAAAGGAGAACAGCACTGTGGATTCATTGGCAGTAAGTCTGACACTTAGCCATACTCAGACCCCACCCAATACCTTTAAATAACTTTGCATATTCTTGAAAATAAGGAGAGAGCCTCAGATTTAAATCACAATTCTCCTTTAATCTCTCAGTTGTTAACATTTAAAAATGATAGATGAATGATAGGTGAACATTTTAAAATGTAGAAGCAGAAAGCTTTAATGAGAGTCTTGGAGTCTTTAATTTGAAAGAAAAATTCAAAATGAATTTTGAAGGAAAACTAATATTGAAGTGTACACATAACAAATCATGGTGGTTGTTCTCCCAAACATTTTCACCATAGTTACGAAAATTACTTCTAAGTTACATGTAGACAAGAAGGTGTGTGACTGCACTGCACAATGATTGTAAGATGAAATTATTTAGATTGTCAGCACAAAGAATAAATAATGGCAGATGGTGGTTCAGTGATGGAGGGGGTTGTGCTAAGCCAAAGTCCTGAGTTTGAGTCTGTGAGTGAAACCTCCTGAAAAGAAGCTATGTTCAGTGGTTTGCTGCTGGCATTTACCAATGTATTTGCTGTATTCTGGCTGTGTCTCTCAGGAGAGATCTACATCCGGTTCCTGTCAGCCTGCACTTCTTTGCTTCATCTGTCGTATCTAGTTTGGTGGCTGTATATGTATGGGCCACATGTGGGGCAGGCTCTGAATGGGCGTTCCTTCAGCCTCTGTTCTAAACTTTGCCTCCCTATTCCCTCCCAAGGGTATTCTTGTTCCCCTTTTAAAGAAGGAGTGAAGCATCTGCATTTTGGTCATACTTGAGTTTCATGTGTTCTGTGCATCTAGTGTAATTCGAGCATTTGGGCTACTATCCACTCATCAATGAGTGCATATCATGTGTGATTGGAAGGGGAACACCCATATGGAATGGGAGGGGGAAGGGTTAGGGGTATGTTGGCATGGAAACTGGGAAAGGGAATAACATTTGAAATGCAAAAGAAATACCCAATTTAATAAAGATGAAAAAAAAAAAGGATCTATGCCTGCAGAGACAGACTGATTCACTGATCAGGATTTGAACACTATGGAGAGATTGGAGTGTTGCATGTCAAGAGGTCAATTGCCACAAGAGCTCCTTGGATACCTCTGTGTCAGATTTAAAATCTTGTCACTGAAAGATTTAAAACAACCTTTTGGAATTTATTAACTTAGCATAAGACTAGCTCCCACCAAATCCAAGGCTAAAACTGCAATCGCTTAGCATTTTGGTCCTAAAGTAAAGCTCTCTTTTCTTTCTGTAACCAACCCCCACCCCCCACTCTATTTTAATTGCCTTGATTTGTGACTTTCTCTGATCTATAAAATCATAAAAATGTCATGAAACTGCTTTTATGATGGAACATAGAATTTCAGGTATTCTAAATCTGTGTTCCCAGGCCATGGTCAATTGAAATGGCTCCAGAATAAACTGTGCTGCTCCATTTAATATAAGAGTTGTTTTGTTGTTGGTGTTGCTTTTGTTTTTTGATTCTGCGTGTGTGTGCGTGTGTGTGTGTGTGTGTGTGTGTGTGTGTGTGTGTGAGAGAGAGAGAGAGAGAGGGAGAGAGAGAGAGAGAGAGATCTACAGGATCCACGTAGTGTAAGAAGAGAGGCAACTCCTAAAATTTGAATATGATTTGTGTCGTGCATATTCACACAAATGCACACTCACCCTCTGCGCTAAGTAATTAAATGTAAAAATATTAGAAATTATAAGTGTGTGAATAAATATCTATATTTTACCTAAATAAGCATCTCATGTGGTTGTATCAGATGGTACCCCATATCTCATTAATATACTTTTTACATTTTATATATCAGCTCTAAACAGAGAAAATGTCTCTGATACAATTAATTTTCACAATACATAGCTATCTTTACAATAAGGCCAAAAATTCATAGAAGGAGGGATGAGTAAATAATTTATTCTGCATGGTATACCGAAAAGGGGATCTAAAATTAATATTCAATCTTTAATAGGTAGGAATCAGTTATACCTCATCCAACCCTAGATATTTAGAAATTTAATTCATGTTCAAAGAGATATTTTTTGAAACTCATTTCACCCCTGTATATAAACAACAACAACAAAAAGCTTAAGCCAACAAAATATTGCAGCTAACCCAGCATAGCACAAGTTGTCTACATGTCAAAGTACATTTATCTCAAAATTAAATTTGTGTTAAAAGTCATAGCTGACATATGGCTTGTAAAAGATGTGACCAGAAGCCTAGCATTTTAAGGAGATGAAATGTATGAGAAAGGGGATTTTCCTGTTATAAACTAAATTTCTTGAAATAAAAATTTCTCTCTAATTATAATAGTTTATTTTTAACCAGTATCCTTTGTCTCTCTAGCCATGCCAGGCTTTAGTAGTCACAATTCCACAATCTGGCCCCATGAGATTGATGTGTCTTGTACATCAGTGATTTCCCATAGTACTTGTCTCTCTGTGTCTGGTTCATTTAACTTAATATAATTATCTCTGGTTCATCCATGTTGTTGTTGCAAGTGACAGATCCCTTTTTCAATCCCTTTATGGCTGAATATATATTTAGTATCTCAACTCCTTGTCATGATTCTTTGATTCCCCGGCTTTTGCTCCAAGTGTAGTCACAGCACCAAAACAGTGGCCTGAAAACAGACTCTTTCCTCATCATGGAGAACTTCGCCCAAACTTTCCTTTTTATGGTTGCTCCTATCATCTTAGCCTTCTTTGAATTTCTAGGTAATTTTGTAGTCATCACAGTGTCACAGAGTGCCAGGTCAGGCGGTAGATTTTGGCTGCTACTGTTTCTACCCAGCCTGTGACTCATCCTAGTTGTAAAGGATGTTCATTATGGCCCCTAGGTCACCTACAGAACTGAACACAGAGTTGCAGACTGACTGTGTGCTGGCTTATCTTTACTGCACACCATGACAGCCAGGTCAATTGTAAGCTCAAATCCTCTACTTAGTGGACAATTATTAGACTCGTTACATAAAGCATTATGAAATCAAATAAACGATGACAATGTAAATTCTTAAATAGCATATTGTAAATTCCAGTTTTGATTTACAAACCTGCAGTTCTAAAATAACTATCCAAGTGCTCTGAATAAAGAAAGCATTTAGAATTCATAAATGTTGCATTACATTTGAAATTAGGAAAATTATTACCGTGTTAACATTTGTTATTGGGTAATGTTGTAATTTTATAATTGGTCATTTGTAGGTGCCAGGGTGTGATGGTTTGAAAATTCTAGACCCAGGAAGTGGCACTGTTAGGAGGTGTAGCTTTGATAGAGTAGGTGTGGCCTTGTTGTGTCACTGTGGGTGTGGGCTTTGAGACCCTCATCCTAACTGCCTAGAAGCCAGTCTTCTCCTAGAAGCCTTCACATTCAGCTCCTCCTACACCACTCCTTCCTGGATGCTGCCATGCTCCTGCCTTGATAATGGACTGAACCCCTGAACCTGTAAGCCAGCCCCAATTAAATGTTTTCCTTTTAAGAGTTGCCTTGGTCATGGCATTTGTTCATAGTAAGAAAACCCTAACTAAGACACCAGGTATAGTTTGTTAAGGATGCAAAGAAAAGGAAATATCATGGTGCACAAACAGTTCTTCAACAGGAAAAAAACAAAAACAAAAGCAAAAAAAAAATCAATAAATAAAGAAGCCTGTTTTTTTTTAACATTATGTGTCTCTGTCTACAATGAGCATATATTAAAATTCAGAGCATTTGTAAATGATGAGATTTACCACTGATGAATCTAGCTACTCCTCCCTCAGGGAAATTTAATCTCATAGATTTCAAAAAGAAGCACATTTTGTAATATAAAAGATATCACTTTATCTTCTTCAGAAATGCTGTCAAACAATTCTCTGAAGGAGCAAAATACCTTGTCTTTGTGGATTTGAAGTTGGAGGTTGGAAGAACTTAAAAAAAAAAAAAGCAAGTTAAAGCTAGGCATAGTGGTATATGCCTGCATTCCCAGTTCCTGGGAGGTAAAGGAAAAAGCGTTAGGAGTCACACTAAGTTTGAAGTCAGTTGAAGCTACATGGGATCCTGTTTCAAGTGCTAAAACAAAGCAAAGTAAAACCAACAAAATACACACATATATGCACAAGCTTACACACACACACACACACACACACACACACAGACATGTACACACATGGGCACTCATGTATACATACATTTTAATTTTGCAAGCTGCTCTGGAATTCATTCTTCCATAGGAGAAGGATCTTTGATCCATGAGAATAATATATTAAAATTATAGCTTTGTAATAATCTTATTAACATTTTTATTTCAGTTTAATTTAAAAGTACTTGTCTGGCATCTGTAGGCAAACAGTGGATGGAGCTCGGGAACTCTTATGGAAGAATAGGAGGAAGGATTGCTGGCCCTGAAGGGGATAGGAACTCTACAGGAAGACAAGGAGTCAATTAACCTGGACCCTTGGGGCTCTAAGAGTCTGAACCAACCAAAGAACATATATGGATTGGACCTAGTAGCAGAAGTGCAGCTTGATCTTCATATGGGTTCTGAACAACTAGAGCAGGGCCTGTCTCAAAAGTTGTTTCTTTTACGTTGGATATGTTCTTCTAGCTGGGCTGCTTTGTGTGGCCTCAGTGGGAGAGGAAGCACTGAGCCTCACAGAGTCTTGAAGTGCCAGGGTAGGAGGACCTAGAGGGTCCACCACCCACTCAAGGTGAATGGAGGGGAATGGAGGGGAAGGGATGACCAGGAGGAGGGCAGTGAGCAGGATAAATGAAAAATAAAATTAGATTAAAATTTTTAAAAAGTACTTGTCTGGGCATAACATAATCAACAGTTGTGATTTTTAGAGTGCCTATTACATGTTAAAGTAATAGGTAAGGACATACTAATGGACAAGACATTGCCTTATCCTGGAAGAAATAACTACCACTTACTAGCTTTTTGTTACTGAACAAAGGTCTTGAAATAACTTATGAAAAGAAAGGTTTATTTTGATTCATAGTTTCAGAACTTTTGATCAAGGATCCATTGGCTCTGCTGTTTTGGGGCCTGGTGTACTGCAGTGAGGATGCAGAGCAGAAGAGAACTCTACATCATAGAGCCAAGAAGGAAAGAGAAGAAGACTGAAAGGATTGGATTCCAATACTGCCTTCAAGGCCTGGCCCCCAATTACCTAACTTCTTTCTACAAGGCCTTGCTTCCCTAAAGTGTCACCACTTCCCAACAGTGATGAAGCTCTGAATGCATAGACTCTGAGGAGACTTTCAAGATCCAACCAGTGCAATCTGCAATCACCATGAAGCCCACCCTTGTTACAGTAGAGAACATGCACCACCAAGCTTTGGTCTAAGGATGAGTAAAGGATGAAGGTGGATCAAGGCTATTCTGCATGAAGGAAGGGAGATAGGAAACAGCCTGACATATTTGGTACAGAGGAAGGAGGTCAGCAAATCCTTGTTCTAGTGGGAGGTCCAGTGGATGTGAAGTCAGGTAGTTTGTTCCTCACCTACAGCTGAGCCCCCACAGTTTTAGCAACTGAATTCTGTTCATAAACATTGTACTGAGTATAGAGGCTAGAGGCCTAGACTGAGAGACAGAATAAAAATAATTGAATTCCTTGTCAAATGTACAGATAATAATAGACTCTGCCATGAATGGCAGAGGAATTGAATATGTGCAGGAGATATTCTATAAGTAAGGCTAAGTATATTGGGTGATCATCTGAATGCTGATGATGAGGGAGGAAGAGGATGTTGATAACCTATGAAGCTGTGCACAATGTTCACTGAGCAACTTGATGGTACTGTTGCTGCCACACCTATAAGATAGTGTCTTGAGGATGCTGTGCAATATGGCAGACCAAAGCCCTGATATCAAAGAACAGTTGTAGTTGGAGAATCTGGGAAAATGGATATTTTATTTATTGACACATAGGAGGAAGGTCAGAGAGCACAATTACTAAGGATGGTTGCCATGACTAGGGGAAATGACTAAAAACAACTGGAATGTCAATAGAAATAAGGAATGTGTGCCAGGCACTCATGGTTGTCATGACAATGCAGGTTTGAGTCCCTTCGAGTTCCAGGGATAGTTAAAGACGTGTGGTAATAACAATAAAGCATACAGGAGCTGAGGAAATGTGGGAATTTCAAATACTTTAAGATGTTGACATTTGTTGGGAAAGAGACGCCAAGGAGGTAAAGCTACTTACTGTAGATCAGAGAAGGACGGTGATAGTGGATCTGAGGAAGATGACAAGAAGGATGATCTCATTGTTTCAAAAGGGAATGTGTCCACAGGGCATCTTGATCCTTAGGTGACCTTGATTAAAAGATTTCCACTGGGCAGAGGAGCTGAACCCACATAATAATAGCAAGAAGACATTGTGAGAAATACAGATGCTGAGACTGGAGCTGTGGATGGCTTTCAGTTTGGTTGGTGATATGGGAAGGTGACAGTGACTGAGTAAAGGAGATAAAATGATATAAGATGTGACAGAAGCTTTAGAAGGTTAAGCAATCAAAGTTGAAGCAATTAGTTTCCTGTAGAAACAGGTACTTACTGTTCATTAGAGTGGGAGGGTTGTCCCTGATTCCCATAGATTTTCATTTCATGTCAGCTAGTTTAAATCAAAAGGCATAAACTGATGCAGAAAAATGTTCAGGGAAGGAAATTCTCAGGCACCATCTTGAAGTTGCATATGTTCTTTAAGGCAATTACTACTTTATCACCTTCTCCGGTAGGACTCCTTCCATTTTCAATTTACCTGTTCGGTGGCTTATAGCATTTTAATGCTCGTGGTACAGGAAAGTCAAGTAGAGACATGTAGATAGAGGGTGAAGAACATCAATCTCATCCCAAGTAAAGCAGAGTGAGCCAGAAACCAAATTTAGCAGCAGTGCTAGATTCTGGAGAGTAGGTGACTCCACCAACCACGGCTAGGCAGCCAGCAGCCTAAGTTTGGAAAGAAATTAAGTAAAGAAGCTCCAAGTGTATGACTTACATTAAATCCCTCAAATAACAGAAATATATAAATAAATAAATCCCCATTTACCTCTTCATTTAACAAATTTCTGGGGCATATTTCATTGATAGATTCATCTTTCTGCTATTTTAAGGAAATCTGTGTGTGTGTGTGTGTGTGTGTGTGTGTGTGTGTGTGTGTGTGTGTGTGTGTGTGTGGGTATGCCATATGTGGTACCTATGGCTGTCAGAAGAGGGTGTTAGACCACTTGAGGCTGGAGTTATATAGATGATTGTGAGCTGCCCAGTGTGGGTAATGTAAACTGAACTTAGGCCTTCTGTAAGAGCAGCAAGTTCTCTTAACTACTGAAACCTCTCTCCAGCACTAGGAACCAAGGTTCCCCATACTCCACATCATTCACAATGTTTTAAACGTTTACTAAATTAATACTCCAGTTTTCTTGAATGTATTTAATTAGTATTATTTTAAATTTCTGAATAACCTTCATTGGGTCCCAGCAATCTTTGTCTGCAAAGCATTAAATACTAAAAGGATATTAACTGGAAGGCAAACACTTATGAGAGAGTTAAGTTTAGTTGAATTCGTGAGGATGAGGCCCTCATGTTGAGATTAGTGTCCTTGTAATAAGACACAAGAGAGAGAATTTTTCTCCTTTTCCCTGATATCTGCTGATAACACAATAAGAAGGATATCACCTAAACATTAGAAACAGACGGACCTCTCACCAAAATCCAATCACGGGGGCACCTGATCCAGGAATTGTCTTTGAACTGTGAGAAAACAAATGGTCATTTATGCCATCCAATCTGTACTTCATGTTCTGTTATGTATCTTGAGTCTAATGCAATTACTGACCATGTAGATAATCTGAATTTTGGATTATACTTTAGTCAGGGTATTTCAGTGTCACCAGTACTGCCACAGCAAGTTGGCTTTGTGATGGAACCACCACATAGAAGACAACATGGTTCACTTGGATCCCATGCAAGCAGGTGCCAGTAGCATTCTATGTCCTGATAAAATTTGTTGTTTAGAGCATTTTGTAATTCTGTAATGCAGATAAATTTATTTTGGTTAATTTTAAATACAGTCATTCTCACTATGCTTTTAATCTCAGTCCTATGAGTACTGGTTGGAATGTTTAGCAGATACATATTTAACTTAAAATACTGACATATGAAAAATAGTCAATGGAGGTCACTGGGTTTGTTAGTCTGATTTTTAAAGAGATGTAAGATAGAAACAAACAAAGGCCAAAGGTGATAATGGAGTTAAATACTGTTAACTAAACTAATAAATATTATCCTTAACTATTCATTTGCTTAGTCTTGTCTGCTAGCTTTACACATAGTATGGATAGGATATTTCAATTACTATATGAAATAACTAAGGTATATTAAAGTTGGATTTTCTTCTAAAGTTGGTATTTTCTTAAAGGTGAGAAGATCCGAAATATTATCAAGAAGCATATAATGAGTGGCCAGCCTATGACCAGTGTTGTACTATAAACAAGAGAGAAGATGACTCAGTAAAAGATGAGACTGGTTTTGCTAGTGCAGGATGGAGTGTAGGGGAGGGATGTGTGTGCTCATGGCAAATACCATTGAGAGCCTACCATGGAGACTAGAAGAACTTCTCTGCCTGTCAGACCTGTGTATGCTTCTCCTTTCTGTTAAGCTGAGGAGGCAAGACAAACCCAGCCATCTAGTCAGTGATCACATTTCCCTCACCCGATCCCCTGTGCTCTGTCCAAACTCTTCACCATGGACTGTTATACTGATTTCAAGTTGCAAAGTCCGACTCTTAATCCATGAGAGTTTATTGACTTCTTTTGAGATCAAAGCTTCAGATCATTCCAAAGATTCTTTTACAAAGACCTAGCTTATGTCCAATGATGTGGAATCCAAAAGCCTCTTACAAACCCCCAGAGGACATCATGTGGGTTGGCCAATTATATTTATTTTGTACAAACTAGGATGTTTTAGTCCATTAAATTGTCAAGTTGTGGAAGGAAGTCAATGTGTGACAATAATGCATGGGAAGGCTAATTGTGAGGAACAGGAGAGGTGATGACTTCAGTATTGTTCAATTCTTAGGGTCATTGTCATTTGGATGTCTTTTGCATTTTAACATTTCTAAGATTTTATAATTCTGTTCCTCAGTTCAGTGGAATGTCATCATAACTATTATAAACATTTTCCATTTCTCTACATCTGCTTCTCTCTAAGCATGTACTGTCCTGTCGTTTCATGGCTCAACTCCTCATAACCCCTGTTTCTTATTAACAAAGAATTGCAGAATTTTATCTCCCCCTGACTGTTCAATATAAAATATTTTTATTCCTAACACTAGAGGGTATTCTTGACATTTTAAAAACTATATTTATTTATACATCTAGAACTTAGAGTAGATGTAGGTATTTATGTAAAGAACCTGACAATTTTAAAGCATATCACAAAGGGATGTGATGTCTGACAGCTTTCTGATGCATGTGGGCAGGTCTGGTCAGAAGTATATTGTTCTTTTAAATGTCCGTTATTGGAAAGTACACTCATTCTGTTCCCTTTCTTTCCTACCTATATGCACTCCTTCAATCTCAGTCTTAGTATCTGATACAGTTTTACTTAAAATTGATATCCTTCACATTTTTGTATTGATCTATTTTGAGACTTTATGGGAACATAACACCCCATAGACCCGGGACCCACTGGAGAATATATTAAAAGACTAGTCTCTGAAGTGAAGCCAACGTTTAGGGCACATCTGACCATGTTTTGCTGTAGAAAGTTATTCAGTATCTCAAAGTTTTACATAGTTAAAGATGATCATGGGTGAAACAACACTGGAGGCTTTAATAACCTAATGGTTGAAGAGTCTTCTACTTTATCTTGTCTCCTTAACATGTAGCTGTTGTTCTGTCATGAGTGGGAAGACAGAAAGCAATGAGAGAGCTAGAGAGAGATACAAAGAGAGCCTGGCACTCAGCAGTTCTCAAACATGCAGACTCAGAAGGCATATCAGTGCAATGTTGCTTATGTTGCTTCAGCCTGAATGTCATCTGCCCCAACCCAAAACATAAGTGATAAAGAATATGGTTCTCCAAAGAACACCTGGATTCTCTCTGAGACTCCATGGTAGACACAATTCCTGGAGTAGTCGCCACAAGACATACTTCAGTTGTCTGTTGGGTCACCACTTCATTGTCTATCCCTCTCTTCTATGCCTTCAGAAGTCAGGCTCTGAAAGACAGGCGCACAGATAGGACTATAGTGATGATGTTACTATCACTTCGGATGACTATTCTCTAGAGTATATTAACAGAAGTCTTCAGCTTACCTTGCAGAAGGCTTGTAAACAAACAGAGCAGATGGGTGTGGAAAGTGAGGCAGTGCTAGACTGGTTTCAGGTACAGTCTGCTTCAGCTGTATTTGCTGTTGTTAAAGTGAGTCTTGAATTACATCTATTTGGAAACTTTTTTAAAATTAAGAAACTTTAACAGCTTTCATATTCTGAATTTTACTCCTGGTGAGAGTTTTGATTAGATCAAGGGACAGTAAGACAATTACTGCTTTCTCTCTTACATAATAATACATTTATAATAACCCCTTCATTTGATTTATGATTCTAATGCAATGGTAAATGGAATAAAAATTCATGTTGTTTTCATTCTGTGGATACTAGAGTACTTATTGTCCTCCTTTATGAAAAAGGCACTGAACAAATATGATGCATCTGTGTGCCACTAAAGGTAGCTTCTTAGCCTGTACCATTGCCTTAAATACATGTATTGTTTTCTGAACATGAAATAAGTAATTACACGACCACCAACATTGTACTTAATTGAAAATATGAGGAATTGCTTCCTTTGTGCAGGCATGGATTTGCACAGCTCTCGCCTCTGTAATAGCCATTCTCCATCCCATGCACAGACCCTTCTCATGTAACAGCACTGTAGAGTAATGCCCAAATGTCAGCCCACTTTTAATGCAGTAAATTTCAGGAACGCGGTCAGCATCTAATCCTGCCCTTTTTTTTTTATTATTATTAACTTGAGTATTTCTTATGTACATTTCGAGTGTTATTCCCTTTCCCGGTTTCCGGGCAAACATCCCCTTCCCTCCCCCCCTTCCTTATGGGTGTTCCCCTCCCCACCCTCCCCCCATTGCCGCCCTCCCCCCGACAGTCTAGTTCACTAGGGGGTTCAGTCTTAGCAGGACCCCGGGCTTCCCCTTCCCCTCGTGCTCTTACTAGGATATTCATTGCTACCTATGAGGTCAGAGTCCAGGGTCAGTCCATGTATAGTCTTTAGGTAGTGGCTTAGTCCCTGAAGCTCTGGTTGCTTGGCATTGTTGTACATATGGGGTCTCAAGCCCTTCAAGCTCTTCCAGTTCTTTCTCTGATTCCTTCAACGGGGTCCCGTTCTCACCTCAGTGGTTTGCTGCTGGCATTCGCCTCTGTATTTGTTGTATTCTGGCTGTGTCTCTCAGGAGCGATCTACATCCGGCTCCTGTCTGTCTGCACTTCTTTGCTTCATCCATCTTGTCTAATTGGGTGGCTCTATATGTATGGGCCACATGTGGGGCAGGCTCTGAATGGGTGTTCCTTCAGTCTCTGTTTTAATCTTTTGCCTCTCTCTTCCCTGCCAAGGGTATTCTTGTTCCCCTTTTAAAGAAGGAGGAAGCCTTCACATTTTGATCATCCGTCTTGAGTTTCATTTGTTCTAGGCATCTAGGGTAATTCAAGCATTTGGGCTAATAGCCACTTATCAGTGAGTGCATACCATGTATGTCTTTCTGTGATTGGGTTAGCTCACTCAGGATGATATTTTCCAGTTCCAACCATTTGCCTGTTTCATAAAGTCGTTGTTTTGATAGCTGAGTAATATTCCATTGTGTAGATGTACCACATTTTCTGTATCCATTCCTCTGTTGAAGGGCATCTGGGTTCTTTTCCAGCTTCTGGCTATTATAAATAAGGCTGCGATGAACATAGTGGAGCACGTGTCTTTTTTTTTATATGTTGGGGCATCTTTTGGGTATATGCCCAAGAGAGGGCAGCTGGATCCTCAGGCAGTTCAATGTCCAATTTTCTGAGGAACCTCCAGACTGATTTCCAGAATGGTTGTATCAGTCTGCAATCCCAACAATGGAGGAGTGTTCTCTTTCTCATCCTCGCCAGCATTTGCTGTCACCTGAGTTTTTGATCTTAGCCATTCTCACTGGTGTGAGGTGAAATCTCAGGGTTGTTTTGATTTGCATTTCCTGATGACTAAAGATGTTGAACATTTCTTTAGGTGTTTCTCAGCCATTCGGCATTCCTCAACTGTGAATTCTTTGTTTAGCTCTGAACCCCATTTTTTTAATAGGGTTATTTGTCTCCCCTCTTGGTCTAACTTTTGAGTTCTTTGTATATTTTGGATATAAGGCCTCTATCTGTTGTAGGATTGGTAAAGATCTTTTCCCAATCTGTTGGTTGCCGTTTTGTCCCCTAACCACAGTGTCCTTTGCCTTACAGAAGCTTTGTAGTTTTATGAGATCCCATTTATCCGATTCTTGATCTTAGAGCATAAGCCATTGGTGTTTTGTTCAGAAATTTTTCCACTGCCCATGTGTTCCAGATGCTTCCCTAGTTTTTCTTCATTAGTTTGAGTGTGTCTGGTTTGATGTGGAGGTCCTTGATCCACTTGGACTTAAGCTTTGTACAGGGTGATAAGCATGGATCGATCTGCATTCTTCTACATGTTGACCTCCAGTTGAACCAGCACCATTTGCTGAAAATGCTATCTTTTTTCCATTGGATGGTTTTGGCTCCTTTGTCAAAAAAATCAAGTGACCATAGGTGTGTGGGTTCATTTCTGGATCTTCAATTCTATTCCATGGTCTATCTGTCTGTCTCTGTACCAATACCATGCAGTTTTTATCACTATTGCTCTGTAATACTGCTTGAGTTCAGGGATAGTGATTCCCCCTGAAGTCCTTTTGTTGTTGAGGATAGTTTTAGCTATCCTGGGTTTTTTGTTATTCCAGATGAATTTGCAAATTGTTCTGTCTAACTCTTTGAAGAATTGGATTGGTATTTTGATGGGGATTGCATTGAATCTGTAGATCGCTTTTGGTAAAATGGCCATTTTTACTATATTAATCCTGCCAATCCATGAGCATGGGAGATCTTTCCACCTTCTGAGGTCTTCTTCAATTTCTTTCTTCAGTGTCTTGAAGTTCTTATTGTACAGATCTTTTAGTTCCTTGGTAAAAGTCACACCGAGGTACTTTATATTATTTGGGTCTATTATGAAGGGAGTCGTTTCCCTAATTTCTTACTCGGCTTGTTTCTCTTTGGTGTAGAGGAAGGCTACTGATTTATTTGAGTTAATTTTATACCCAGCCACTTTGCTGAAGTTGTTTATCAGCTTTAGTAGTTCTCTGGTGGAACTTTTGGGATCACTTAAATATACTATCATATCATCTGCAAATAGTGATATTTTGACTTCTTTTCCGATCTGTATCCCTTGACCTCCTTTTTGTTGTCTGATTGCTCTGGCTAGAACTTCAAGAACTATATTGAATAAGTAGGGGAGAGAGTGGGCAGCCTTGTCTAGTCCCTGATTTTAGTGGGATTGCTTCAAGTTCTTCTCCATTTAGTTTAATGTTAGCCACCTGGTTTGCTGTATATGGCTTTTACTATGTTTAGGTATGGGCCTTGGATTCCTATTCTTTCCAGGACTTTTATCATGAAGGGGTGTTGAATTTTGTCAAATGCTTTCTCAGCATCTAATGAAATGATCATGTGGTTTTGTTCTTTCAGTTTGTTTATATAATGGATCACGTTGATTGTTTTCCGTATATTAAACCATCCCTGCATGCCTGGGATGAAGCCTACTTGATCATGGTGGATGATTGTTTTGATGTGCTCTTGGATTCGGTTTGCCAGAATTTTGTTGAGTATTTTTGCATCGATGTTCATAAGGGAAATTGGTCTGAAGTTCTCTTTCTTTGTTGGGTCTTTGTGTGGTTTAGGTATAAGAGTAATTGTGGCTTCATAGAAGGAGTTCGGTAGTGCTCCATCTCTTTCAATTTTGTGGAATAGTTTGGATAATATTGGTATGAGGTCTTCTATGAAGGTCTGATAGAATTCTGCACTAAACCCATCTGGACCTGGGCTCTTTTTGGTTGGGAGACCTTTAATGACTGCTTCTATTTCCTTAGGAGTTATGGGGTTGTTTAACTGGTTTATCTGTTCCTGATTTAACTTCGGTACCTGGTATCTGTCTAGGAAATTGTCCATTTCCTGTAGATTTTCAAGTTTTGTTGAATATAGGCTTTTATAGTAAGATCTGATGATTTTTTGAATTTCCTCTGATTCTGTAGTTATGTCTCCCTTTTCATTTCTGATTTTGTTAATTTGGACACACTCTCTGTGTCCTCTCGTTAGTCTGGCTAAGGGTTTATCTATCTTGTTGATTTTCTCAAAGAACCAACTTTTGGTTCTGTTGATTCTTTCTATGGTCCTTTTTGTTTCAACTTGGTTGATTTCAGCTCTGAGTTTGATTATTTCCTGCCTTCTACTCCTCCTGGGTGCATTTGCTTCTTTTTGTTCTAGAGCTTTTAGGTGTGCTGTCAAGCTGCTGACATATGCTCTTTCCTGTTTCTTTCTGCAGTCACTCAGCGCTATGAGTTTTCCTCTTAGCACAGCTTTCATCGTGTCCCATAAGTTTGGGTATATTGTACCTTCATTTTCATTAAATTCTAAAAAGTTTTTAATTTCTTTTCTTTATTTCTTCCTTGACCAGGTTATCATTGAGTAGAGCATTGTTCAATTTCCACGATATGTGGGCATTCTTCCTTATTATTATTATTATTGTTTGTGGTCCAATACATGGGATTATTTCTATCTTTCTGTACCTGTTGAGGCCGTTTTTGACCAATTATATGGTCAATTTTGGAGAAAAGTACCATGAGGAGCTGAGAAGAAGGTATATCCTTTTGCATTAGGGTAGAACGTTCTATAAATATCCGTTAAGTCCATTTGGCTCATGACTTCTCTTAGTCTGTCTATGTCTCTTTAATTTCTGTTTCCATGATCTGTCCATTGATGAGAGTGAGGTGTTGAAGTCTCCTACTATTTTTGTGTGAGGTGCAATGTGTGTTTTGAGCTTTAGTAAGGTTTCTTTTACGTATGTAGGTGCCCTTGTATTTGGGACATAGATATTTAGGATTGAGAGTTCATCTTGGTGTAATCCTGCCCTTTGAATCCTTTTCCTAATGGCAACTTTTACAATCTTTCATTCCACATTGAGGAATTCCATGGTTCTTTTAAAATCTTTCCCTCCTTTTTTGACTTAGCAATTCACTTCCTGCTATGGGAGCCCAAAATGATAAAACAGTACGACATATAAGACCTATTCAGGGATTCTCATGATATTTCTGAGGCATGGTTCTTGAAGTCTCATATGCAAGGCTGGTCTTTGCTTGGTATCTGAGAATTTGGATAGTAAATAATTTCCGATATGAGTATGAAGCTTTTCAAATGCTTCATACTGATACTAATGCATTGTGATGGCACTGTTTCTTCAAGTAACATGCATTGTGTTGAATATATTAGGCAGCTTCTCATCTCGTGGGATAAAAACACTTAAGATGTCTATTGATCTCAGATATCTCAGCCCTTCTGTGTTTGACTGCATTGTTTCTAAACCTGTGCAAAACATCCTTACGTACTGGGTACAGTGGAACAAAGCTGCCAATCTCTGCCAGTTCTGAACTATTCTAATCTACATCCCAGTCATGTTACTGGCCAATTGAGTCTTGCTCTGTTCCATGTGTGTCCTCAGAGTAAGTTCTTGGTCACCCGCTCATGGTCCATTCTTCCTCATTGTGACCTTCTTTTACTTCTTCTCCTCCTCCCCCAACATGGTCCCTACCTGAGATACCCTCTATCCAAAGTTTCACCTTCTGCTCTCTCCTGCCAATTCACAGCCTCTAGCTCTTTATTAACCAGTCATGGATTATTAGAGAACATTCTTTACAGCACATTGGTCAATAAAATGCCCATGTCCAGACTGCAATGTGAACTTGGGATACAGAACTCAGCATCTGAATATATAGCTCCCATGACCAACCCCAACAAAGGTGGAGACAGAATCAGAAATAGAGACATTTAAAAGACATATTCCTGTTGTGGTGAAATTTAAAAAGTTTTTTTTAATCCCACACTAGTGTTGGCACTGTAGGGCCACATGGCATCCGTGCAATATTTTTATCTCAATCAACAAAGTGTCTCACCCATTAAACTCCACCCCATATCAAACTGCCGATGGCTACTCTCTGAGCTGGGCAACAATCTCTCTACCCATCTAAGTTCTCCAGACAGGTTGTTACCATGTCAGGCATACATATCTCAATTCCATGTGGGCCTAGTGTGTCCCACACCACACTCTCTCTCTCTGAACTCAATTACTTTGCCACATGAAAGAACACACCGATAATAACCTCTGATTGAATTGATAAGATATAATAGTTCCCCCAAATCCCAAGAGGAGAGACCTGAATGTTCAGAAGTGGAGACAATCCTGTCAGGACAGACTGTCACTTTTGCCCACTTCTGCTCACATTCCTGGCCCAGGAGGAAACTGCATAGTGCCTCTGGATACAGGAATATAGCAACAGTCAGCGGCAGGAACCTGCTGGTTTCTGCCTACACCTGGAACTGAACTGAACTGGTCACACAGCTCCTTGCACCCAAATCCCGTTGGGGGGAGGCTGGACCCTCAGAAGTGCAGACAATCCTGAGAACTCAGAGGAGAAAACTACTTTCTGCCCAGATTCCTGAACCAAGAGGAAATTGCCTAATGCCATCTGCATCCTATGGGCACAGGGATCTAGGAGCGGTCAGGAGCAGGACCCTTTGGGTTTCTGCCTGTGCTGAGAGCTGAAAGCCAGTCATAAGGAGCCCCTACACACCTAAGAGCCGAGGTAAGACCAACTCTTCTGTGCAAAGCAACCTGCCTGGAGGCTTCAGGTTACACAAAGCCAGGAGCAGCTTTCTGTTCCCAGATCTGGCTGAAAGAAAATAGGTCTACAGGAGTACTGACACACAGGCCTAAAGGAGGGTAGATCCACTTTCAGAGACAGCAAGACAACTTAATACCAGAAACAACCTGATGGTGAGAGGCAAGTGCAGAAACGTATGAGCAGAAACCAAGAATGCTTTGGCATCATAAGAGCCCAGTTTTCACACCAAAGCAAATAATGGATATTCAAACACCCCAGAAAAGCAAGATTTAGATTTAAAATCACATTTTATGATGATGGATGAGGATTTAGAATGTCATAAATAACTCATTAAAGAAATACAGGACAAACACAGGTAAACAAATAGAAGCATTTAAAGAGGACACAAAAAACCCCTTAAAAATTTGCAGGAAAATACCAAACAGGAAGGCCCAAAACCATCCAGGATTTAAAATGGAAATAGAAACAATAAAGATAGCACAAAGGGAGACAACCCTGAGATAGAAAAACCTAGGGAAGAGATCAGAGTCATAGATGCAAGTATCACTGCAACTGAATACAAGAGATAGAAGAGGCAGAAGAGATTCTCAGGGCAGAAGATACAATAGAAAATATCAACGCAAACGTCAAATGTAACATAAAATCCAAAAGCCCTACCCAAAAACATCAGGGAAATCAAGGACACAATGACAAGATCAAACCGAAAAAGATAATAGGCAAAGAAGAGAGTAAAAACTCCCAACTTAAAGGGCAGATTGAATGCAATCCC